>NC_090224.1:23470000-23490000 GCF_024489055.1 Chanodichthys erythropterus | reverse complement strand
CGTCTCTCGGCCGCGTGTCCCCGCGTGTCCTCTGCATCCTCACTCATTAATTTGAGTGCGCTTATGAAGCAGGGGCCTCTGGGTAATTACCCTCGCTGCCGTTTTAAACGGGCGGTAACAGGGGATTGCGCGGCCTTACAGGGACGGATAATTATCTCAGCTCCGCTAACTCACGTGTTCAGCTGCTGATCAGTCGTTTGTGTTCATAACTAATGTTAAACTGTGTGACATGAAGAACATCAACACTGAACATAACTGACATCTTAATGAGTTCAGTTTGTTCAGAACCACAGCTAACAAAACTTTCACCGTTATTGAACTGAACTGAATCAACATGATCTGAATAATGACTCTGTTGTCTTCAGTCATCTCATATTTGATGAACTTTGCATCATTAATTCTGTTATTTTCCTGTTTATTACTGTGAAGCTGCTTTGAAACAATCTCTACTGTATAGAGCGCTGTAGAAATAAAGCTAACTTGACAAAAATATGTTCTACGTTTTGCTAATGTTCCCATTAAATTATGAGATGTTATTTGTAAATGTTCAAAACACCCCTTTATTTAATGTTTCAAAAGCGTTTTTTCTTGGTTACGTGAACGTTAAGGGAACATTCCATCTTATCTTTCTGCAAACATTGTGAGAACGTTACTTTAGAATGTTCTCTGAACGCTCTGAAACGAGTAGAAACATTAAAAAATATATAAACAAAAACATTTATGAAAAAATTGTTCCATGAACAATGAATAAATAATGTTTCTGTGTTAACGTTTTGAGAACATTATTAAAAACTTTAAATAAATATTCTGTTAACGTTACTGGAAGAACGTTTGTTCATAACTTTGAGAGAACGCTGGCACAACGTTCCCTGTTCGCCGGGACAGCGGTAAATCTGTGAATTTTCCGTTGTGAACGTGGCGGAGCCGTAACTCCTTCTGTTGGATGTGCTTGAATATGCAGCACATCTCCTGAATATTAATGAGCTCTTGAATATTTATCAGCTCGGTGGGACATCAGCGGTTTATTTATAATGCTCTGTGTCTCGGTGTCCAGCGTGTTTCCCAGCGGACGCAGCGAGACACTTTCCTGTTTGGGAAATCTTGCCGTCGGCATGTTGAATCTGTTTTAGTGTGTTCAACAAATGACCGTGGACATGAATATTCACATGACCTGACGGCAGCTTTCATTCTGTCAGTTTAGAGCCCATGTTCATGTTTAGGCTGAAGAGAAGATTTGAGACAAATTCAGATTCTGCTGTAAAGAGGACAACAGAGTCATTATTGAGATCAGTTCAGATCAAGTTTCTCGTCTGATAGTGTCAGTGCAGTCAGTAATATCACTGAATATTATGTGTCTCTAAGTGTGTTCATTCACAAAAGAATTAATGAAATGATTCTTTATTCTTTACAGATGCACCAAAAACACAAGAACTGAAATATTTGTCGTATTACAGTCCAGTGACTGTGGTGTGAGAGTTTTCTGGATGTTAATGTGGTTTATTTCCCATCATGCGTGTGTTTCAGGTCTGTGAGGAGCAGTCATGACCAAATCATACGAGTTCAACTGGCAGAAACGCGTTCCTGAATTCCTGCAGGAAGGAGCCGCGTTTGACCGATTCGATGAGGTAAACGCCCTGATCTTGTCGCACACACACACTTCCTGTTTATGCATTTCCTGTGTATCTCAATCAAGCTTTTACATCAGCTGAAATGATGTTAATGACATAAACATGCAGAGGGATTCTGGGTAACGTGTGGATTCACTGACTCTGTTTGTGATTTCACTCATAACTATTTAAGTTAGCAGCTCCACTATTTGTGCTGTTTTCTGCTGTAAACACGAGGTCAGATTGTTGAGTAACGTGCCGTCCGAATCATCGCAGGTAAACGTCACCTGATGCTGCAGGTGTCAAATGCGGTCGTTCGCAGTAAAATCACCTTTGCGGGACGATGAAGAACATCGCGTGCTCTGGTTAATTGAAAAGCCCTGCAGGACGCGGGCGTCTTGATTAATGCGGCAGATGTATCGCACAGGAACTAGTGTGTAAATAAGAAGGAAGTCTCATGGAGAGCAGTTACAGTTCAGCCAGATCCGACAGAGCAGCAGACGGTGAAACTGTGCTGCCGGCGGCCATCTTGGCTCGTGTGTTCAGCTGAAGGCCGTCGACGGTGAACTCATTAGCCGAGCCCGCGGGTGTGCGCTCGCATCGGGACGCTTTTATTTGGACTTTGAGATTTTTGCTGCCAAACTCAGAGAGGACGTTTGGAATCGATCTACACACACTTCTTCTTCTTTGGTTGTCCTTCGTATATGATGATGACGTTCCTCCTCATTTTCGGTGAATTCTTTGAAGACTGCAGAATCCAATCCTTGATCCACAAATCTGAGTTTGTAGAGGCAGGCACGGTTGTACGTCTCCGTAGTATTCCTGTGTGGCAGAGCTGCTTCCAGATGGTGCGGTTTGCTGCTAATTCTTCCAGCCGTGAGGGCTTAATTCGACACTTTCTCAGTGAAGTTTTTAGTTGATCTTTGTACCGCTTTTCTGACCCCCTGCAGAACGGGCCTGATGGAGCGGACCGTAGAGGATTTGTTGTGGCAGACGATCTTGAGGCAGCCTTATAACATGCCCAAGCCAGCGTAGTTGATGTTCGGTGACCGTTGCCTCCATGTTCTTGCAGTTTGTCCTAGCAAGCACCTCAGACTGTGGGATGCATGTGATCCTCAAGACTCGCTCCGGCAGCCTCAGGTGTTGCTGTACATGACCCAGGATTCGAGTGGTGATGCAGACAGCAATTAGTGAGCAATTGGTGCTTATTTTGAAAGACCTTACGTTGAAGTTTGCCAAAGGCTGCAGAGGCTTGCTTTATCTGATTTTTTTATTATTAATCTAGATTGCAGTCCTCTGATACAGTGCTGCCTAGATGCTTAAAGGATGGTACTAATGGTTGTTGTTCTTTGGTAAGAACAGAGGTTGGGCCTCCGTTGGCATATCTCTTCAGTTTTGATGTAGGTCTTCACGGCAGCAGCAAGGAGAGTCTTCTTCTTCTTCTTGTAGGCCTCCTTCCCTTCCCTTTCCCTATGTATAAATAAAACGTTATCAAAATGATTCCAGTTCGCATGGATCCACGGAAACGACTAATTTTTCTGTATTATGCGGGCCAGACAAGTAATTTGGCAATGTCACTTAAGACTAAGCATCTGTACACATACAAACCAGATACCAAAAAAGTTGGGACACTGTACACATTGTGAACAAAACCAGAATGCAATGACGTGGAAGTTTCAAATTTCACTATTTTATTCAGAATACAACATAGATGACATATCAAATGTTGAAACTGACAAAATTTATAATTTTAAGGGAAAAATAAGTTGATTTTAAATTTCATGGCATCAACACATCTCAAAAAAGTTGGGACAAGGCCATGTTTCCCACTGTGTGGCATCCCCTCTTCTCTTTATAACAGTCTGCAAACATCTGGGGACTGAGGAGACAAGTTGCTCAAGTTTAGGAATAGGAATGTTGTCCCATTCTTGTCTAATACAGGCTTCTAGTTACTCAACTGTCTTAGGTCTTCTTTGTCGCATCTTCCTCTTTATGATGCGCCAAATGTTTTCTATGGGTGAAAGATCTGGACTGCAGGCTGGCCATTTCAGTACCCGGATCCTTCTTCTACGCAGCCATGATGTTGTAATTGATGCAGTATGTGGTCTGGCATTGTCATGTTGGAAAATGCAAGGTCTTCCCTGAAAGAGACGACGTCTGGATGTGAGCATATGTTGTTCTAGAACTTGGATATACCTTTCAGCATTGATGGTGCCTTTCCAGATGTGTAAGCTGCCCATGCCACACGCACTCATGCAACCCCATACCATCAGAGATGCAGGCTTCTGAACTGAGCGCTGATAACAACTTGGGTTGTCCCTGTCCTCTTTAGTCCGGATGACATGGCGTCCCAGTTTTCCAAAAAGAACTTCAAATTTTGATTTGTCTGACCACAGAACAGTTTTCCACTTTGCCACAGTCCATTTTAAATGAGTCTTGGCCCAGAGAAAACGCCTGCGCTTCTGGATCATGTTTAGATATGGCTTCTTTTTTGACCTATAGAGTTTTAGCCGGCAGCGGCGAATGGCACGGTGGATTGTGTTCACCGACAATGTTTTCTGGAAGTATTCCTGAGCCCATGTTGTGATTTCCATTACAGTAGCATTCCTGTATGTGATGCAGTGCCGTCTAAGGGCCCGAAGATCACGGGCATCCAGTATGGTTTTCCGGCCTTGACCCTTACGCACAGAGATTGTTCCAGATTCTCTGAATCTTTGGATGATATTATGCACTGTAGATGATGATAACTTCAAACTCTTTGCAATGTTTCTCTGAGAAACTCCTTTCTGATATTGCTCCACTATTTTTGGCCGCAGCATTGGGGGAATTGGTGATCCTCTGCCCATCTTGACTTCTGAGAGACACTGCCACTCTGAGAGGCTCTTTTTATACCCAATCATGTTGCCAATTGACCTAATAAGTTGCAAATTGGTCCTCCAGCTGTTCCTTATATGTACATTTAACTTTTCCGGCCTCTTATTGCTACCTGTCCCAATTTTTTGGAATGTGTAGCTCTCATGAAATCCAAAATGAGCCAATATTTGGCATGACATTTCAAAATGTCTCACTTTCAACATCTGATATCTTATCTATATTCTATTGCACTCTAAAAAATGCTGGGTTAAAAAACCCAAGCTGGGTAAAATAAGGACAAACCCAGCAGGTTGGGTTAAAGGGCACCTATTATGCCCTCTTTCACAAAATGTAATATAAGTCTCTGGTCTGGTCAAGTTTCATCTTAAAATACCACACAAATTTGCCCCTATTTGGGGGTGAGTAAAAACATAACTTTTACTATATTAATATATTGCTGTCTAAAAAAATAAATACAAAATTGGTTGGAAAAAATGGCTGGGTGAAAACAACCCAATCCCTGGTTTTGTCCATATTTAACCCAGCAGTTTTTAGAGTGTGTGAATAAAATATAAGTTTATGAGATTTGTAAATTATTGCATTCCTTTTTTATTCACAATTTGTACAGTGTCGCAACTTTTTTGGAATCGGGTTTGTACAAAAAAACACGTAAATGAACGACAAGAATGCATCAGAAGTCTTCTGTTTTCAGTTAAAAAGGTGTTTAAGCGGCCCCTAAGTTAATAAATAAGTGATTTAATCAAAAACTTGCTTGCTGCTGTAGAGCAAAATAATCTCTGTCCATTAATTTTCCTGTTATCACTGTGAAGCTGCTTTGAGACAGCCTGTATTGTTAAAAGCGCAATATAAATGAAGATGACTTCTGGGCTCTTCTACGTCACGAGCACGCAGTCGTCAGATCAAGGACCCGCGTTACTGAGACCTTGGTGGTGCCTTGAAGCTTCGAATATTAAAGAGGTTTCCATCCAGCCTGAAGTCAACGGTGATCCCAGTACTGCTCATCATACAGAAGCTTTGTGGAAAAGTACAGGTGTCGGCACACATCCTTATCCCAGTGCACTCCAGCTCCTGACCGCCTGCGCTCACACCAACCACCATCCCTTCATGGAAAGTCACAGGATATTACAAATTTGTCCGTGTGGCCACGAGGAGGCCTGTGGGAGTGTTGGTGATGGAGAGGTTATGTTCTGGCAGGGTTAGTTACTGTCGTGAGGGTCGGCCAGCGGCAGCAGACTGAACACAAGAGGTCAGCAAACAGCAAAACAGATTAGCGTGCCGTTACTCTCTAAACTGCTGCTCCAGTGCATCACGTCACACACACACACACACACACACACGGCTGTTTAATGACGTGTGTTCATCTGTCCAGAATAACGCTCATCATCTGTTGTGTTTTTCAGGATCCCTTCGTCTTCGAGCCCAGCTGCCATTTCAAAGTCGACGAGTTCGGCTTCTTCCTCACGTGGAAAAGTGACGGAAAGGTGCGATTATGAGTCAATAAATCCTCAGATCTTCATTCTGTTTCTGTTCAGACTCTCATGAGATCATGAAGGCTTAAATTATATTCATGTGAAACTCATTATAAACCTGAGATTTGATCTGATGAGATGATTGATGATGTTCATACTGTCAGTCACTGACATTCAGTTTAAACTCTTTCTGTCAGCAGAACTTTGAGATGTGCATTATTATTCATATTCACTCTAGATCAAGCACGGTTATAGAGTAATAACAGCGTTGTTCATTAAATCGTGTCTCCTGCAGGAAGGTCAGCTGCTGGAATGTTCTCTGATCAACAGCATCCGTCCTGGAGTCGTGCCGAAGGTAAAGACGTCCGATTCCTGTTCGACTTCATGATTCGCTGCTTTCTGTGCCAACATGTTGAGAACATTATTAAACAAACGTTCTATTAATGTTACTGGAAGAACGTTTGTTCGTAACATTGAGAGAACGCTGTGAGAACGTCACTCGTCACTGTCCATCAGACGCATCACTTCACTGTCACATGACCTGACGGAGCTCACAGGGAACGTTCTCAGAACTTTAGCTAACGTTCTGTCGAGGTTCTTCCAGAAACATTAACAGAACGTTTGTTCAGAGTTATCTGGTCTTTAATGTTCTCAAAATGATGGAACAAGAACATTATTTATACATCATTCATGAGTGTTTGTTTTTACCCAGAAATATTATAGTTTGTTTAATCTTTTTAAAATGTTTGTACTTGTTTCAGAACGTTCTAAAGTAACGTTCCCATAATGTTTGGAGAATGATACACTGGAATGTTCCCTTAACGTTCACATAACCCGGAAAAAACACTTTTAACATTTAAAAGTGTTCAGAGAAGGTTAGGAACATGTTCAGCGAGACTCTGTTACTGTGTTTGCTTTACATCTGCTCTCAAGTATTATTGACAGTCAGAGATTATATATCATATTCTGTGTGTGTGTGTCAAATATTGACTGGTGTGTGTCGCTGTGCAGCCGCACCCATCTGCAGTGTTAGTCTGGTGCAGTCACAGCAGGAAGTGACTTTATGGACCATTTACCTGCGCGCGCGTGCGTGTGTGTGTGTGTGTGCGTGTGTGTGTCCACTTTCATGTTAATAGAGACAGGTTTACTGTGATCATGTTCCCTCACCTTCAAACTCAACATGAGTGAAAATCCGGCTCATATTTCATCAGCAGTTTTTGCAGCTCAATCCCTCTTTGCTGAAATGAATCACTCTTGGATTGAATTGTTCATGAAATGAACATCATTAAATGAATCAGACACAGACGTGAGGTCTGGGAACGTGACGTCTCTTTGGGATTCGGTAGTTTTGACTAAACAGTTTCATCTAAATCCAGACTAACTGTGAGTTCCAGACCTCCAGTGTTTCTGCTGAACGAGTTGATGTTGATGTTTGTCCGTGTTTTTGTTCCGTTCTGAAGGACTCAAAGATCCTTGCGTGCCTGGAAGCCGCCGGGAAGAACGAGGCGGATCTGGACGGTCGCATCATCTGCGTGTGCAGCGGCCCGGACCTGGTCAACCTCAGCTTCATGTACATGGTGACCGACAACACGGACACCGCCAAGGTAACCGTTACCACGGCAACAGGTGTGACCTGGTCAGTGCAGCACACGTGTCAGACGCAGTGAATCACGCTTCTGTCCCAATCCTGCTCTGAACGTGTGTGTCTGTCTCTGTGATGGATCAAACCTCAGTATTATCAGTGAACTAATGTTCTGAGAGTTCAGCTCTGTGTGATTCGTTTGTGATTCACTGGAACGAGTCGTTTGTTGTTCGTTCACTCCAGCTGCTCAAACTGACTCTCAGACGAGCTGCTTTACTTCATGTTGATGTCGTTTAAGTCTGTTAAGGCTTCATGTAACGGATCTAATAGTTTAAGCTTCCTCAATATTCGACATTCAGAATAATTCAGCTTCTCCTCATTTATGACTGCAGAAATGGATGGAAGGCCTGAAATCCGTGATTCACAACTTCAAGGCGAATAACGTGTGTCCGATGACGTGCCTGAAGAAACAGTAAGTCGATCCACGAAAGACTCGAACTGCCAGACGACACAAATATATGAGCTCATGAGTGACGGTGAACGACCTGATCTGCTGGAGATCTGATCACACCGAAAACAATCATGTTCTTCCTCAGTGTTTCCGTCTTGTTCTCCAGAACAAATATCTAAAGACTCTTAAATCAACAAACATTTACTGGAGAATCAAGAATCTTTAGATGTTTGTTCTGCAGAAGAGGAGGAACATCATGTTTTTGGGTGAGATGAGAGCAGATCCATCAGATGTTGGTCTTCATGAACTCTCTCTCTCTCTCTCTAGTTGGATGAGACTCTCCTTCCTCACGAACATCAACGGTAAAATCCCCGTTCGAGGGTGAGTGTCTGATGTTCTCTTTGATGATCTCTTTATTCTGGAGTGTTTTGTCTGATCGTCTCGTCTCACGCAGAATAACCCGGACGTTCGGCTCGGGGAAAACGGAGAAGGGAATCTTCCAGGCGCTGAAGGAACTCGGTCTGCCCAGCGGGAAGGTCAGAGGAACGCCATCGTTTGACCTTTTGATGGATTTAATCTGCTCAATGTGAATGTCTGATTCAGTGACGTGATTCTGAAGAAGAACATGTCCGTCTTTGAGCTCCAGCTGATGACCAGGGTTTCATCCGGGGAAACAAACAGTGGGAAAATAAATATATAACAAGATTAAAATACAAAAAGTAATTTGATAGAAATAAATAATAAAAAGAATTTAAATTTAAAAAAAAAATACAAATGTGTAAATAAATGAATTAAATACATTTAAAAAATTACAATAAAATACCATTTTAAATTATAAAATGAATAAAATAAATAATAAAAAATAGATTAAAATTAATTATAAAAGTTCAATTAAAAATAAATGAGATTAAAATAAGAAATAAATGGATAGAAATAAATAATAAAAAGAATTTAAATAAATAAAAAACTTTGAAATACAAATTTGTAAATAAATGAAAAAAATTATATTAAAATACTATTTTAAATGAATAAATAATAAAATAGATTAAAATGAATTTAAATAAAATAAAATTTAAATAAAATAAAAGTTAGATTAAAAATAAATAGATTTACAATAAATAATAAAAAGTAAATTTAAATACACAAATGGAAAAATACAAATGTGTAAATAAATGAATTAATTAAATAAATAAATAAGAAATATTACAATAAAATACCATTTTAAATTATAAAATGAATAAAATAAATAATAGAAAATAGATTAAAATTAATTATAAAAGTTCAATTAAAAATAAATGAATGAGATTAAAATAAAAAATAAATGAATAGAAATAAATAATAAAAAGAATTTAAATAAATAAAAAATATTGAAATACAAATTTGTAAATAATGAAAAAATTATATTAAAATAATATTTTAAAATGAATAAATAATAAAATAGATTAAAATTAATTATAAAAGTTAGATTAAAAATAAATAAATAGATTTACAATAAATAATAAAATACACAGTACAGTATTATAGTGAACAGATTAAAAAAAAAAAACTAAATATTTCCCAAATTTTATTTCTCACTGTATATATTGGGTTTTTAGACATAAAAATGTCTTTTAAATGTTGGGATGCGTGTCTGTGGATCTAAAAGCTTATTAAAGTGTGTTTTATTATTATGACTCGCATTCCAGTGAAAACATCTAAAATCTCTTAAAAACGCATTAACTAGTTTAATCTTAATACTAGTGAAAGAAGCTGCCGGTTCAGCAAATCTTTTGATATAATGGCTCTGATCCGGTTTGCAGGAGTCTCAAACACGAGCTGCTGTTAACCTGCTGATTCTCTTTGTGCTGCAGAATGATGAGATCGAGCATTCGGCCTTCACCTTTGACATCTTCTACGCTCTCACGCAGAAAATCTGCCCTCGCACGGACATCGAGGAGCTTTTCAAGAAGATGTACGTCCGCACAGATCTTCACTCACAGATTAGCAGCACTCACTCCAGAGACAGACTCTAACGCTTCAGCGGTTCGACATTAACCCGTGTTTGACTAACAGGATCTGTAGACGGTGTCGTACTGATGCTTTGACATGTCTAACTCTCTCTCTCTCTGTCTTTAATGGTTTTGTTTGTGTTTTTGTAACCAAACCAAATCTCTTCTGCTCAATTTCTTTGCAGCAACGGAGACAAAAGTGATTATTTAACCGTAGAGCAGTTAGTCAGCTTTCTGAATGAAGTAAGCTCTTTATCATTTATTAACTGTGTGTTTCTGTCTGCATGTCGCCCTGCTGTGTGTGTGTGTGTGTGTGTGTGTGTGTGTGTGTGTGTGTGTGTGTGTGTGTGTGTGTGTGACATATCAGGACACAAATGTGTATAATGACAGAGGTATTACAAGGAGAGGGTGATTTATGAGGACATTACTCCATTTCCCATTTTTCAGTCACACAGAATGACTTTTTGGAGAAAGTGAAAGTGTGTAGGGTTAGTACAGTATAAAAACCATTACGCCTATGGAATGTCCCCACAATTCACAAAACCTGTGTGTGTGTGTGTGTGTGTGTGTGTGGTGACGGTCCTGCTTCTGTCTGTGTGTTTGTCTGGCTTCACACGGGTCTGGTTGGTTGTGGTGTGTGTTGTGTTTGCTGCTCGTCTCACACCGTCTCTCGATGTCTGTGAACTGCAGTGTAAGACAGTGATGTTTCAGCAGGTCAGAAATGAAGCAGAATGTGAGTGAACTGCCCGATACTCGTCTGTTCTCTGTCCGTCTGCTTTAATTTGCAGTGAAGACACACTGTGTGTTTTATGTGCATTGGAAAAGTTTGCCCTCATAAGGGTAAAAAATGAGGTTGGGCTGCAGCCGGCTGATTCTGACATACATGGCTGTATTTTCATGAGCTCATAAAGATGCGTCTCCAAGGACGAACCCTTCCTCACTCAAGATGTTTGTTTTCCCTCAGAACCAGCGGGACCCTCGACTCAACGAGATCCTCTTTCCGTTTTATGAAGCCAAACGAGTCACGCAGATCATTGAGAAATACGAGAGAGACGCTGACTTGAAAAAGAAAGGTAAATGGAGGCCGAGGAGACGTGATGAGCGTCTAATGAAGGACCGATGGACTGAAGCGCTGCTGCTCTCTAGTGGCCAGTCAGTGTCAGCACACGCTCCGACCAACACACTAGAGCTCCAGAGTTTCTGAAAGAGTCTCTTCTGCTCACCAGGACTGTGTTTATTTGATCAAAAATACAGTAAAACAGTGAAATATTATTCCAATGTAAATCAGCTGTTTTCTATGTGAATATATAGTAAAGTGTAATTTATTTCTGTGATCAAAGCTGAATTTTCAGCATCATTACTCCAGTCTTCAGTGTCACATGATCCTTCAGAAATCATTCTGATATACAATTATTATATCTCAATTATTAATAAAAATTCTTATTGGTATCATTTTGAAAACAGTTAATAAAACTGCTTTATATTTTTTTGGAAAACATGATACACTTTCATTCGAAGTTTGTGGTGAGAACGATTAAAAAAAAGAGAAAAATTAATATTTTTATTCATCAAGGATACATTAAATTGATCAAAAGTGACAGTAAAGACATTTATAATGTTACAAAAGATTCTATTTATAAATAATAATATATATTAAAATATATTAATAAATGCTGTTCTTTTGAACTTTCTATTCATCAAAGAATCCTAAAAAATAAAAAGTATCACAGTTTTCACAAAATATGAACTTTTCATATTATCAACTGTTTTCAACATTGATAATAATCATAAATGTTTCTTGAGCAGCAAATCATCATATCAGAATGATTTCTGAAGGATCATGTGACACTGAAGACTGGAGTAAATTACACTTTACTATATATTCACAGAGAAAACAGCTGATTTACACTGGAATAATAAACACAGTATTGGTGAGCAGAAGAGACTCTTTTAAAAGCATTAGAAAATCATAATCATTCCAGCCGTATGAAGGTGATGAAGCAATAAGTCAATCATCTTCTCATCTGAACGTTTGCGGACAGATTTGATCATCTTGTGTTTTTCAGGTCGCATGTCCTCAGACGGATTCTGCCGGTACCTGATGTCGGATGAGAACGCGCCGATGTTCCTGGACCGTCTGGATCTGTGTCAGGAGATGGATCAGCCGCTGGCTCATTACTTCATCAGCTCGTCACACAACACGTACCTGACCGGCCGGCAGTTCGGCGGGAAGTCTTCGGTGGAGATGTACCGGCAGGTGCTGCTGTCCGGCTGCAGGTGTGTGCCGAAACACACGCGTGTCAGAGAAATAACTCAACATGCGTGTCTGAGCGCCTGTTCCTGTCAACACGTCAGAGATCACGGATTTATGTGTGTGTGTGTGTGTGTGTTCCAGGTGTGTGGAGCTGGACTGCTGGGATGGTAAAGGCGAGGATCAGGAGCCCATCATCACTCATGGGAAGGCCATGTGCACCGACATCCTGTTCAAGGTGAGCTGTCAATCACTGCTCTGACTGTCGGACATCTTCATGCTTTTAGTTTTAAGTTGCAAAAACAGACTAAAGACTCTGAAATACTACAAGTGAAACTGAAGGAGGAACTTCATTTCAAACAAAATCAGGCCAAAACAAAGTTAGTTTCTGGAGTTCATTCTGGCTGTTAAACTCTCCTGAACTCCCATTGGTCAATGGTGATGATGTAATAGGTGGGTGTGACTCTAAGGGCTCCGCCTTCTTTGAGGTGTGAATCGTCTCCGGTTCATTTCTTCTGTTCAGACGCGAGTAAAAACATGTTAATACTGTAAAGCGATTTATAAACATCAGATGCTTTCTTAACTGCTGTTTCATGTCATTTGTGTTGTTTATTTTGTTATTGAGAGGAATCATATTATCATATATATTTTCATATTCATATAAATGTGGGTCGTTCTGGATGTTCTCTAACAGTAAATCGCTGCAAAAATCAGCGTGTCGCTTGAAATTGTGTTTCTGTTCAAGCAAAGGTGTATCGGAGTCTTAATGTTAATAATGTCAATATAAAAGATCCGAATCAGAGTCTGAACTCTCTGTTCGTTTGGCTGGTTTGAGTCTTTCGTTTGTTCATAATGTGATTCATTCATTTGATCTGAATCATCTGATCTTTTGCTTTGCTTTTATTAGTAGTAATAAATCATGCAGTGGTGTATGTTTTTGTTCAGCAGTTCTTTTTATTATAATGGGGACAATCTGCTTTTCTGATGTGCTGTTTGTTTGTTTGTTTGTTTGTTTGTTTGTTTGTGTAACAGGATGTAATTCAAGCCATAAAGGAAACGGCGTTTGTAACGTCTGATTATCCTGTTATTCTGTCCTTCGAGAACCACTGCAGGTAAAAGCGCTCGTCTGCGTGAGGGTCAGTGATGTTGACCGCCGGTTCTGTGCGGCGGCGCTCACGCTGCGTGTGTGTGTGTGTGTGTGTGTGTGTGTGTGTGTGTGTGTGTGTGTGTGTGTGTGTGTGTGTGTGTGTGTGTTGCAGTAAACCGCAGCAGTATAAGATGGCCCGGTATTGCGAGGAGATCTTCGGGGATCTGTTGCTCAAGCATCCGCTGGAGGGATTCCCGGTACGTGACCTCCTTTTCCCCACACACAGATCCAGACCTGCTTTAGTCTCCCGGGAAAATCTGACCCACAATGCCAATGTAGTCCACTGAAATCTGTTCCTTCGCATCCGGCGGGTGAATGTGTTGATGAGTGTTTCTGCGCTGTTGTGTTTCCAGATCGAAGCCGGTCAGCAGCTGCCGTCGCCCAACGACCTCAAACGCAAGATCCTCATCAAGAACAAGCGCTTAAAGCCGGAGGTGGAGCAGAGTACGTACACCGTCGCCTTCTCTGGAAACCTCCTGCCGCCGTTAATCAGAATCAGAAATGAAGTTGTGATGCTCTGTTCACGATCACAGCATGCTCTGCTTCACAGTCAATGAAGTTTAACGCTCAATTGGAAATCGAATGTGCGCAAGCTTCACTTTTTTTACATTCACACCTGCATCATTTCCATCATATTTTGTGGATCGAAGTCATCGTGATATTTGCATACCGAACTGTGATTGGTCGTTTCTGTATTCATATCAGCCTCCAGTCGTCACTGTTGCTCTGGAAACACGGATCTGAATGAAACCGTTCAGCGGATACTCTGCGACCGCGGTTCAAATAATACATCACTGTGTTTTTATCTTGATGTTCTTTGTTAAACTGGTGTGTGTGACTGTCATGAGTGATCATGTGACTGATTATTGTGTGTTACAGAGCAGCTGGAGTCGTTCAAGAAGCACATGGAGGCTGGAGAGATGAGCATACAAGCTGGAGAAGATGAGAACGATGAAGATCTGGACAGCGGTAAACACACACACACACACTCTCACACACACTGCTTGTGAATGATTCATCAGTAGCCATGTTTCCATCCACTCATCCGCTCAATTTTGGGATATCACATTAGAAACGCTGGATGGAAATGCCAAGATGCAAATAAATTATAAAAATGCATAAAAACACTCAATTATACAGTTGGATAATAGTTTTATCTGATGCACATAAACTACGATGGAAACACATTTACTGAATAAATCCCTCAAAAAGTCACATGACTTTGCCTCAGCAGAGGCTGTGATTGGATGACTGGACTAACCAGCGAACCAATCGCATCGCAGCATCTCAGATGTTGGTTTGGTGGTCATCAGAATGATTTGGTTTAATTCCTCCGGAGCGTCTCACACGATTGTGTCCCAAACACCAGCATCCGAACGCAAGATCACATGACAGCGTTTACTGTGTTTCGTCTGACGCTCTGAGACCAACTCATTTATGATGGAGGAGAAAGAGCCCGATTGCAGAAAATGACATGTTTATTACTGATATCTAACCCCAGAGTGTTTCTTGAACACATGGGACGGAGACGCTGCTCTCTCCCAGTCAGGGTTAGGTTCTCAGCGTTAGACGTGTAGTGTTTGATCTCTGTGTCTCTCAGCTCTGGACAGTAAAGATCTGAACTCAGACGTGAAGACCGGCATCACTCAGTCGCTGTCGGAGGATCCCGGCGATCCGGACGCGCGGGACGGCAGCATCAGGAAGAAGGTGAGCGGCGCAGGACTGACGTTCATCAGCGCTCGAGTTCTGCTCTGACATCATCTCCGTGTTTCAGATCCCGGATGATGATGCCACCGAGATGTCAGAAGCCACAGAGGTCACTGACGCCACCGACGTGTCTGAAGTGTCCGACCTCGACATAAAGAAGAAGGTGTGTTTGATCTGTTATCTGTGTCTGATAGATATCTAAACGAATCTGTATCGAATGAAACTGAATCGAGTTGCTCATGAATCGGAGTGACTCTGTTTGTGTTCATCAGGGTGTAGAAACGGCTGAAGACGCGGATGCCGAACAGCAGCTCATCGCCTCCTACAAGTATGAAGGAGCGACGACCAACATCCACCCGTATCTGTCGGCCATGGTCAACTACGCCCAACCCGTCAAGTTCCAGGGCTTCGAGGTCGCCGAGGGTCAGTTCAGCGAACAACTCTAGAGAAAACGACGAGATCACAGAAATAGTGCTTTTCACGTTACATATTGTTTACATGTATGTGCTCCTGATGATTACAAAACAAGAATAATATTTGAATCATTTCTTGCGAGCGCCATGATCTGCTGTAGGAGAGCTCAGTCACTGCTGGTTTGGAAAAAAACGCAGATTCACGTGGATAAGAAAGCGTTTATCGTGTGTCGCAGTGTCATGTACGACACGTGGATGTTTCACAGGAACACGTCACATGACCGCTGTACAGAAGTGTGTGTTAATGCCCGTGTTTTTCTGCTTTCCTCAGAGAGGAACATCCATCACAACATGTCGTCCTTCAACGAGTCTGTGGGTCTGGGTTACCTGAAGACTAACGCCATCGAGTTCGTGAAGTATCCTTCAACACCGTTACCCATCAGCCCTGTGTGTGTGTGTGTGTGTGTGTGTGTGAGAGTGATTTACTTGAAAACAGCCCAAAATAAATAAATGTATATAACTGTAATCCAGTATGTATTTTGTTAATCAAAGTCTTAGAGAGCGCAACTTTTCTTTTGTCTAACTCTAACGATCAGTAGATCATGTGGTTTCGTGTGGATGTGAGCAGATTTCCTGTAGATGAGTGTGTTTTCCCGAGGGCCGTCCCGTCGGGATAAACGCGCGTTTGAACTGTTTTAAAGAAGCTCGCTCTGCCGTGATCCGCTCGTCTCCTCAGGGAAGATTCCCCTGCTGTCCCGGTTAAAAATAGCCGGTTTGAGCGTGTTTTCCTCAGCCACAGACGCGCAGCTACAACAAGCGGCAGATGAGCCGCATCTACCCCAAAGGAGGCCGCGTGGACTCCAGCAATTACATGCCTCAGATCTTCTGGAACGCCGGCTGCCAGATGGTGTCTCTGAACTTCCAGACTCCAGGTACGGATGCGTCCGCGGGCTCAGAGCTACTGTACGGACCGCAGCTCGGCACATTCACACGGGTTTGATGAAGAATATCAGACGCGCTCTCCTGTTCTGAGACGCATTTGTTCTGGTGAAACTAATGTTAAATATAATATCAAACTACTTTGTTTTAGAAGCAGCGAGTGTGTGAAACTTCTGCGTCTGTGAGAGAGTCTCGGTGTCTTCTGTGTCTCGTGTTTCTCCTCCAGTGTGATTTTTTTTTTCAGCTGTTTTCTGGTCCAGCAGATTGACAGAAGCTCACGCTCCTACAGATGCTCACAATTTCAATCTATGATTGCAAAAAAACTCTTCTTCTTTGCTGTTGAGTCTGTGGCAGCCCGTAGAACCACTTGTGGGAAAGTTATGAAATTTGGCACACTGATAGAGGACAGTCTGAACTGTCACCGTACCAAATTTGGAGTCTCTAACTCAATCCCTCTAGCGCCACCAACTGTCCAAACTTGAAATATATTTATGCTAATAACTTTTGAACCGTCAGGGCTAGAAACTAAATTTTCCATCATGAACATTTTGAATTTTTCGAAGTCCTCCAAGGCCGTTACTCCATTTTTCACGAAAATTGAACCAGATCATCTTCAGACCATGCCAACAAAAAGGTATGGAATTTAAATTGACTTGTCAAACCGTTCTCAAGAAACACGTCAATGAATTTCACGAAGCACTTGCAAAAATAAACGTAATAATGTGATCTCCTCAACACTTTATCGTATTCAGACCAAACTTGGTCCATCATAAACGTGGTCTTGCTGGATTCAGGGCATCATGCCAAGTCAAATGATATCCAGTTTTCCCATATCAGCCATTTTGGCTGTCGAGAATTTTGTAGGAAAATGCTGTATTTTACGAATACATGAACGTATTATTAAAAAACTTGGTACAGGTCATCGGCATGATGCCCTGAAGGAGTCTGAGAAGTTTTGAATCAGTGCCACCTTGTGGTGAAAAAAATAATTTGCATGCTTATAACTTTGGATGTGGTTGACTTACATGGATTGAACACTAATGGCCAAACGTTGAAATTTTGATAGTAAGTGGCAAAAAAATGCAATCAAAGTCACATGTGTTCATACATATATGTGTCTATAACTCTTAAAATTAAATATTTTCACCAAATTTGACACGCTTATTTATGGGGGCATTTTGAGGACACAAAAAGAGTGGTGAGATTGCGCCACTCGGTGGCACTTTAATTGAACAAAACATGAAATTGGCTCTAACTTCAGTACTGTTGGTCTGATTGAAATTGAGTCTTTGTCTCAGTTACTATCATAGTCCATTATGACATTATTCAGGGTCACCCCTATAGTCCATTATGACATTGTTGGTCTGCTGCTTCCTCGTCTGTTGTGCTTGACCCCTTAATCGCTGCTTGCAGCTATATGTATAATTTTGTTTCTTGATTAAATATAAGACATTTCTCAGGTAGCAGATGTGGATCTTTTTGGATGAATTTAAGGAGTGCTGCCCTGCTCTGGTCTCAGTCTTGACATGTATTGGTTTAGGTGGTCTGGACTACAACACTAGTATGAGCACTACAGTACTAGTGATGGCTGACTTAGTCAAGTCTGATTTTTCAAGCGCTTTATGCAAAACAGATTGTTTCAAAGCAGCTTCACAGTGATAAAGAGGAAGTTCAGCAGTTATGGAGCACTGAGTCCAGCTGTAAGAAACACTACGAGTGTATGATGATAGATCAGCAGAAGTGTGTGAATGTCAGTAATAATGCGAGCATAAGCAGCTTCTGTTCCCGCATGTTCCACCGGCGGGAATGAAGCAGCATCTGCTCAGAAACACGTGCGCGTGACAGACTGATCTCAGATCAGAGAGACGTACTGCTGCGCTTCAGTGTGTTTCTACAGCAGCGCTTTATAAACGACGGGAACATGACTGACGAACACGCCAGCTTTATTATAGCGCTGTTGAAGTAGAGTGTGTGTGTGTGTGTGTGTGTGTGTGTGTGCTGCTGTCCTGAGTGATTCCTCAGATCATGTGTGTGTTGAGGAGCTGCTGGACCAGAAAACATCTGAAAAATCACACTGAAGGAGGAACACGACACACAGAAGATGCTGAGACTCTTTTGAGCACTTCCATAGCAACACCCTGGCAACCGGCCAGCATCACGCTCGCATCATCACAGGGAGTTTTGCACCGATACGCTCATGTCCTTTAGAACAGAAATCAATGTTCATAATTCACAGCGTCAAAGAACTCGTCACAGTTGTAGAAACAGAATATTTTTTATACAAATGTAACAAACGAGTTATTAATATTGCATTATAATGGTTTAATAATGCGCATAAATAGTCAGAACACTGACAGCTTATGATTTAAAGTCGGCATGAAAGGGAAGTTTCGCTGGTCATTTCTTCTGTATGTCAGAGTGAAACGCTTCGCAAACAAGAACAAATGTAGGGCGGGGCTTGATTTAGTCTGTGGGGAATCGATTGGATGGTTGTGGTTTGCTATTGGTGGATCTCATGTTATTCTGATTCAGGATTACCAGGAACATGAATTTAACACAATAATGATCATTCATAATAATAATCATGGTGACTTTAATGATAATTCCTTAATTACAAGATAAAAATAAAAAAAGGTTCAGGTCTCCGACAGATTTTGTGTGTTTTAAGTGTGTAACGCAGCACATACACATGCATGTTTGTGACGGCGGTGCCGCATTATTCCTGTGTTTCAGATCTGGGGATGCAGCTGAACCAGGGCAAGTTCGAGTATAACGGCGCATGCGGGTGAGTGTTTCCCGCTGCACTTCATCAATTAAAGTGTCACATCGCATTAGCTGCAGCCGGCGGCGGCGCGTCCGCTCTGTACACATTAGAGCAAACGAGCGCTCGCTAAATATCGGCCCTCGCACCGACATTCTCATGTAGAAATCCAGCCTGAGGCCAAACACTCATTTGGCATTATGAGCCCACGAGTGTCAGGATCACAGCGCCTTAATGTTTCTGAGCAGCGTCCCGTTATTACCAGTGTGTGTGTGTGTGTGTGTGTGTGTGTGTGTGAGATTGAGTAATGGAAAGAGCTCGGATCATTAATCTTCTTTTGAGCAATTAATCAGAAAAATAATTACTATCTGGCCTACAGGCGCAGCTATGAGTGAAGGGGATCATGTGACGCTCTACAGTCACGTGTTTACAGATGCTGCAGTCATTCATGCGACTCTCTCCCGCAGGTACCTGCTGAAACCAGACTTCATGCGCCGCGCCGACCGCATGTTCGACCCGTTCTCTGAGACGCCAGTAGATGGTGTGATAGCAGCGACCTGCAGCGTACAGGTGACACACACACACACACACACACACACACACACACACACACACACACACACACACACACACACACACACACACTCCATAGATGTAATGCTTTTTATAACCCTACTCCTAACCCATCACAGACAACTTTCTGCATTTTTACATTTTCAAATAAGTATCATTTAGTATGATTATACCACTGGCTGTTCCCCCCAATGTGGGTTAAACAAGTACACACACGAAATAAAGTCAGAATTGCAAA
>NC_090224.1:23385000-23460000 GCF_024489055.1 Chanodichthys erythropterus | reverse complement strand
TGACAAGGAGAAGTTCACGCTGGAGAAGCTGCTGGAGAAGGCCATCAAGAAGAGAGGGTGAGGAAGACGTGAAGCGCTCGCCATCGCTCCGTCCTGATGTCTTTATGACGTTTACTCTTCTCCATTTCAGAGAGAACAACTGCTCCGAGCTGAAGAAGGAGACGGCGATAAAGGTCGAGACGCTCACGACAGACCATAAAGAAAAGGTACTGAAGAAAATCCCATCATGCCTTTGAGTCGTACAAGTTCTTTACTGACCCGTGGAACATTTTACTCTCAATAATGACAAAATCAAAAGCTCCGATCTGATTGGCTCATAAGGTTGTTCATCACGTGCATTACAAACAAAACCAGCGCGAATCTCTATGAGAGGATTTTTATTCATAATAGAGTTGAGGAATGACTGACAGACGTGTTGGTGTGTTCTCAGGTGAAGGACATAGTGGCGCAGCACACTAAAGAGTGGTCAGAGATGATCAACGGCCACAGCACAGAGGAACAGGAAATGAAGGACGCCCATGTGACGCAGCAGTGTGAGCTCTTGAGGAAGCTGCTGGCCAGCGTTCAGGAGCAGCAAACGCTGCAGCTCAAGCTCATCCATGAGCGGTGAGAGACCTTCATTCTTCATCAGCTCGCTTTCACACATATAAGAGAATGTATTATATAGAGAGAGAAGCAAAGATGTATTTATTTTCTGACAGTCATGGAAAACCTGAAATATTAGGGAATTTTTAAAACTCTTATTTCTAGACCTAGAAAACTCTTTTTTTTACTCTGTGACAGAAACAAACAGATAAACATCTGAAGTAGATCTGTGACACTTTAGGAGAAGCTTTTTCATTATAATGCACTTAAAAAACACAGTATGGAGTCATGAAATCAAATGATGAAATCAAATTGAATCGAATCGAAATTGTTCTGAACTGAAAACCTTTGAATCTCGAATCTACACAAAGATTCAGCGCGTGTTTCGACACATCTTCAGGTCTACAGTAGAGCGTAGTATGCTAATGACACGCATCTGATGAACGCGCCACACTCGCGCCGCTATGAATAATTTCATCATCCTCTTTATAATGCTGATGCGGCGTCTCGTTGGATGGAGATGCGGCCGTAATTAACAGGCATTAATGTTGCATGAGTCTCTTTGAGTTCAGGAGGGCGTCTTTAGAGAGCCCGTCTGTTGAACTCGAGTGTCTTTATTAATTATGCTGATGATTCCCCTCGGCGTGAACCCGTTCTCCGTTTGTTGTGCAGCAGGATCTCCATGAGAAAGGCCCGTGACTCTCCATGATGTTTCATACGGTGATTCTCTGGCTCTTGTTTTGAAATTGTCCGTATTTTGTTTGATTGACAGGCAAAGCAAAGAGATGAAGGCCAATCAGGCGAAGACGTCCATGGAGAACAGCAAAGCCATCAGCCAGGACAAGAGCATCAAAAACAAGGCGGAGCGCGAGAGGTGCGGCGCGACACGAGCGCGATCGATCTCTGCGGGCCGCTGGCGAAGCGCTGACGTGTGTTTGTGTTTGTGTGCAGGAGAGTTCGGGAGCTGAACAGCAGCAACACCAAAAAGTTCCTGGAGGAGAGAAAACGGGTTGGTTGACGATCTTCAACATCGGCTGACGATTACGGATTTTGTGTGTTTCGTTGGGGCTTTGAGTGGATTTGTGTCCTTTTGTTTTGATTTGAAGAAACATGCTTCAGTTACTTATATATTATATTATAAATATATATTTAAATATATATCATCAAAAAATATTTGCCACAAAATAAAACAGGTAATTGTGACTTTTTATCTCAAAATTGCAAGTTTATATCTCACAGTTAAAAAACCTCAGAGAACGAGAAATGAAGTTTGAATTGCCAGTCGCAGAAATGAAAAGTCGCAGTTACCTTTTTTAATTTTTTCCGTGGTGGAAACAAGCCTCCATACAGTGGTGAATGCATGAATCGAGTGTGTGATCGTGACTCTCAGTATCTGAAGCTCTTGAGATGCTCCTCAGCTGTAAGTGTGAGTGAATGTGCGTCTGGTGTTGACCTGCTCTTCCGTGTCGTCTCAGCTGGCCATGAAGCAGGCGAAGGAGCTGGAGCAGCTGCAGAAGAACCAGCGCGAGCAGCTGGAGAAACTGGAGAAGTTCAACGAGCAGGTACGACCGGCAGACGTCTCCAGAAAACCTGCTAGATCTTCAGCGGTTGACTGAAACAAACAAATCATCACCCCTCTTTTGATTTCATATGATTTACGTTTTGTCCTCCATTTCTTATATTTTGTACGTGTCACATCTGAAGCCATGCCTTAAATATGATTTGCCTTTTCTTTGAACAGCTTTTGAAATCCCATCATGCAAACAGTCAGACTCCAGGTAGGCTCATCATCGCTCTCCTCTGTCTTCAGTTTCTGCCGTATCGAGAGTTAGCGCTGCTGAACGGGGATCACACCGCAAAACATCACGTTCTTCCTCAGTGTCTCCAGCACAAACATCCTTAAATCAACATGCATTTACTGGAGAAGAGAAATGACTGAAGATAGCAAGTCTTGTTTACCGAAAAATGTATTAAAAGTATTAAAATATCTGCCAATGGGGTCAGAAAAATAATCTTGTTTTCCCTTTGAATTAAGATTTTTTTTTTCTGACCCTATTGGCAGATATTTGTTCTTGTTTAAACCCTCTGGTGCCGTTTTTTGCTTCATCAGAATGGTATGAAACCTGGAAAAGGTTTTGGCACTTGCTATGTGAACACAAAAAAATCATGGACATGATTCAAAAAGGCTATTTCTAAATATCTGCCAATAGGGTCAGAAAAAAATCTTAATTCAAAGGGAAAACAAGATTATTTTTCTGAC
This sequence comes from Chanodichthys erythropterus, assembly GCF_024489055.1. Taxonomy (NCBI): domain Eukaryota; kingdom Metazoa; phylum Chordata; class Actinopteri; order Cypriniformes; family Xenocyprididae; genus Chanodichthys; species Chanodichthys erythropterus. The sequence continues at coordinate 23,457,155 of NC_090224.1, read as the reverse complement.
CCCATTGGCAGATATTTTAATGATTGCATTGGAAATAAATGGGAAGTGAATTTCATCTAGTGGAAGCGTTTGGTACTGCGCCCAAACAAACTCTGACTGAAAGCTCATTTTTTGAGATATCAACCTCAAATTTTGAACACAACTTGTTTAGATTTATGCCTTTGATTTCCATGCAGTTTTTAGAGTAAAACATGTTTTGGGAAATATACTTCATATAAAAACTGAAAATGGTATTTGTGTGCATTTTTTCATAACAATAAATTAAAATTTTATAACTTTTTTTTTTAATCTGCCAAGTGTTGTCTTTAAAAAGAGACCAAACTTCAGTCTGTTGCTCCAAAACATTCACGATTTACCACAATTTAAGATGAAAATTAAATTTTCACATGAATAAAATGAATAAATGAACTATAACTACTACATAAATATAATTTAGTAGCATAAAATATTAAATAAAAAACAATATTGTACAATCATTTCATTGAAATAAAAAACAGCACATTAATTTTTGACCGTCGCGCGAGCAGCACCACAGGGTTACGCACAAACTCGCACAACAAGAGTTGATATCTTCAGTCGTTTTGCTTTTCCTTCTTGATTTAAAAATGTTTAAATATTTGTGCTGGAAAACGACAAAAATACTGAGGAAGAAAGTCATGTTTTGTACTCAATGAGGATATGAGTGACCAAGATCAGAATTATTCCAGCAATATTAAGATTATCAGTAGGCAAAAAACAAACACTGATGTAAAAAACATTTTTAATGAAATTTAGCGCTACTGAACAGATCCACTTTGACACGTCAAATGCTGTCAGTCACGTACATCACATGTTCAGTTATTGGTCATTTGCTGGGCATCTGGCAGTTGATTGGACACCGAATCAAATCGAGCTCATGCTGCTCTCAGACTCATGTACAGTATATATGAAGAGAGAGAGAGATTAGCTGATGAGTTTGATGTATTCTAATCATATCATTGCAGCACAAGCCTCAGTATGATTTACTGTTCGTGTCTCAGTGCTCGTTCTGCTTAAATATTGTTATGAAACGATCCTCATCATGAGTCATTTCACAGCGCGAGTCACTGAACAAGCGTTTGAGAGTGTTTCCTACAGTTCACTCCACCATAACAGAGAATCAGAGTCCGTCTGAACAACAAAACAACACTCATTCTGAGTCCATGAAGGAATATTCTAGTAATTACACTAATCAGTATCATTTCAAATTAGACATCATGAACGTAATGGCGAATCAAGATTCATTAGATTGATTCAGTGAGAAAACGAGTCATCAGGTGATTCAGTTGGTGGTGGACAGCGACTTCCTTCCATCACATCCAGTGATTTGATGGACAAAAGTTGTAGGTAACACTTTAAAACACTTTGTTAACGTTTCGTTAGCGAGAACCAACAATGAACAGTTGTATTTAATACATAAATGTATTGCTTAACATTGCATGAACTAAGAATAATAAATGCTGCAGAAGTATTTTTTCACGTTAACAACCTTCTTTTAAAGTGTTTTCACCGTTGTTTTCAATTCTGAACGACAGATCTGGATGAATGAAAGTGAATCTGATGGCGTTTCTGCTGTGATTCTCCAGGCCAAAGACATGCAGAAGATGGTGAAGCTGGAGGAGGACATGGACCGCAGACCAGCCACGGTGGTGTAAGCGCTCCGTCCGCCAGCTGAGAGCGCTGAAGGCGTCCGTCTGTCCCGTCGGGCTCCGTCTCCATCTGTCTTTACACCTCGAGTCTGTAGATCTTTAGCCCCGCCCACTCTCCCTACCTCAGCTCTAACCCCGCCCACAGCAGCTAACTCCTCCTCTGCAGCGGCCTCCAGCCAGTCCAGCTCGTGCTGTAGCTCCGCCCACGCACAGAAGCGGTGAAGACGGCGCCGGCGGGACAGACGCGTTTTTATACAGTCCGCTGCGGCCCGTCCGTCCGTCACCACCGGAGCTGCAGACGTCACGGGTCCACGACTCAGAAGCGAACTCGTATCTTACCCGTAGCAGAGTCAGGCCAGCAGACGAATCTGATTAACAGACGTTTTAGTTTATGTCGTCAGCACAATACCTGTGAACGATGCGCTAGTTTAATGTCCTGAGCACTTTACATGTGATAGGATGTCCGAGGATCTTCGACTATGTAGCAGAGCACTAGCTTTCCTCAGTACAGTAAGAATGTAGAGCGTCCGGATTCACACGGGCGCCGTAGATCTTCTGCTGTCCCGAGCTTTTATCATCTGTTCCCGTACGTTTTTAAGATGCAGCTCAGACGCACGCGTCATTTTAACCCAAATGTCGTTTTATTTGAGGTGACACTTTTTAGCCAGGCTTTGAGATGTCGATGGTGCTCAACGAGTTTCTGGTCGAGGTTCTGATCCGTGTGGATTCGGACGCGTCGACACAAACCATTTCCTTTCCTCTGACACGACGCTGAACTTTGGTTCCACTTGTGTTCGTTGTTTTACTTTCAGGAGGTGTAATCTATTGGTACTCGTTTTAAAGGGAGGTGATTGATTGTAAATCCCGAAAGAGGGATTTCGGGATCATGTGTATATCGGTTGTCGTGAGTTTTCGTTCCCTTCTTTTTCTTGGCATCATGTTTTCAAGTGTTCGGCGGTGGCCACATATCTCGTGTGAAAGCAAAGTGCTTTAAAACTCCATCGCTTACAAATGTGCCACTATATGTCATGTAGGACCTTTAAATTATTTTACAATGATAAATGCCAAAATAAGGGGTTATTTATATAAAGATACATATATTATAGTGGGTAGTTTAAGACTACGTTTGATTTTTAGAAGCTTTTTGCACTAGCTGAATGTTTTCTGTTGTGCGACTTCCACGTAGATTTTTGCTCTAAATTATAGTTTGCGGGAAAAGCAGATTATTTTTGCAGAACTGTTGCTCTGAATTTCACCTGTTTCTATTCGTTTGTCTTTCTGTAGCTACTCAATGGACCATGCTGTGGGTGCTTTTGTATTTATATATATATATAAATATATATATATCGTATTTGTCAAACTTCTAGCAATGAAAATACTCAAAAAATACTGTTGTTATCCTGCTACTTTAATACTGTTTTATAGTATGTGTACCAATAAACTATCCCAGGTGTTAAATGAAAACTGTTGAAGGTCTATTTTATTGTCTGTCAGACAGTGTCATTTCATTAAAAGTGCTGCACTCTTAAAGCATTAGTTCACTTCTGCATGAAAATGTCCTGATCATTTACTCTCCTCCATGCCATCCAAGATCTTCATGTCTTTCTTTCTTCAGTCATTCATTCCAGGATTGTTCTCCATATAGTGGACTTCACTGGGGTTCAACGGGTTGAAGGTCCAAATGTCAGTTTCAGTGCAGCTTCAAAGAGCTCTACATGATCCCAGACGAGGAATAAGAGTCTGATCTAGAGAAACCATCAGCCATTTTCTAAAGAAAATCACAATGTATATACTTTTTAACCACAAATGCTCGTCTTGCACTGCTCTGTGATGCTCCACGCATGACGTGATCATGTTGGAAAGGTCACGCGTGACGCAGGAGGAAGTACCTCATTTTCTCCTCCAACTTCAAAATCATCCGACATGTTTTCCTCAAAGACCTTCATTTCTTTTCCACTGAAGAAAGAAAGACATGAACTTCTTGGATGACATGGAGGAGAGTAAATTATCAGGAAATTTAAATTCGGAAGTGAACTAATCCTTTAAAAATAAAGCTTTCAAAAGAAGGTTCTCTCTGCCATAGAAGAACCATTACTGCTTTCAACCTTTCAGTGATCAGCTCTTAAAAGAACCACATGAGAACATTAAAATAATCTAAAGAACCTTTTGTGCCGTGGAAATATTCCATGGATGTTAAAAGTTCTTCATGGAAACATCAATGCCAATAAAGGCAAAGTTCGCTTTGGGGTAAAAAGAAGTTTGCTCGCGTCTGAACAGAAGAAACGAACCGGAGAAGATTCACACCTCAAAGAAGGCGGAGCCTCAGAGCCACACCCACCTATGTAATCCCACCGACCAATGGGAGTTCAGAGGTGTTAACCAGCCAGAGCAAATTTTTCCAGAAAGTGGTTTCAAACTCGTTCGTTTTGGCTTGATTTTGTTTGAAATCGCGTCATACCAGTAGGTGTTTTCAGCTAACTTGTGTTAGATTTGTGCCGCATTTCCTTCACTGTGAAAAGTTGCAATAGAAGTGCAGTAGAACTGACAAACTCGTGTGGAAATGCCTCTGATTTCATACAATGTAAAAAAAACAATTGTTGGTTTAACTTAAAAAGTAAGTTACCTGGTTGGGTTCAAATTTTGAGTTCATTGAAATTAAAAATGTGAGTTAATACAATGAAGGTGATGGTTTCATCAACAGAAACTCAAAATAGTGTGTTATCTGAACCACATTAATTAAGTTGATTTGACAAAAATAAAATGTGATGATAAATAATGAAAATACCTTTTGCAGTGTAAGATGTGGCTGAAAGCAAATCAAATGCATCAGCGAGTCGACGTTCAGCAAACGTCTGTGCAGTGAATGGTCTCCTCTGTTGAGTGTGTACAGCGTTTTGCACAACTAGAGTGTCTAAAGAGCAAATATCTAAATATCTGTGAGAGAGCGGCGACATTTTATGTCTGCAAAAAAACCCAAAGCACCTACAGCAGCTTCAAGGAACGTAATGTTCAGTGCGCAACGCTGCAAACGTGTCATTTAGCCAAAGATATGAAGAAGAAGAAAGCCTTGGGTATCATTGACCCTCCCCAGAGTCTCTCCAGCCATGGAAAAACACAAAGCGTTCCAGTCAATAATCACATGCGGTAATTGGCACATGTATTCATATCATTCAGTCGGCGCTCTCAGAAGCCCTTATTACAATCAGCACATTAATACACATCCACTTATGAACAATACAGTGTGATAATGAGATTCGTGTTGTCGTGGAAACTCCACAGCGCAGCAGTATAAAGTGAGACCGGCGGCGGAGAGACGTTTGTCTGCGGAACGAGTCCTAAACATGCTGAAACTCTCCGACAGGTGCGACTCCAAGACGGACACCAGGATCCTTCTGGACGCCATCTCCAACGACAAGATCCACCTGGCCAGGTTCATCCTAGACGCTCTGGATGGGAAGATCATCGACTCCGAGACCGAAGGGGCGCAGACGCCTCTCATTTCTGCCGTGTTCCTCCGGGATTCGCAGGCGAGGAGCAAGTTTATGAATCTTCTGCTGCAGAAGGGCGCGAGCGTGAATCGTCCGGATGAGAGCGGCCGTACGGCGCTGAGTTACGCCTGTGAGATGGGATACCTGGATGCGGTGAAGATCCTGGTGAGGAACGGCGCAGATCCCGAGGCGGCGGATGCCTGGGGGAATACGGCGCTCATGTACGCGGTCGTGGCCGGACGTCCAGCCGTCGTGGAGTTTCTGGTGCGAGCTTTTAAAAGACTGGGTCTCCAGATCGACCGGCAAAACAAGGTGGGAAACTCTGCCGTGGAGGTGGCCAAGCATCTCGGACACTCCGAGTGTCTGCGGGCGCTCCTGAGTCACTCCGAGAGGATTCATGAGGACACGCTGGCTGAAAGACTTTCCACCGTGAACATGGATGAAGATGAGCTGAAGACCTCAGAGAGAAGAGGTCCACCTGAGGATGAGACTCGACTTCACATCGGTTTAACCCGTAAACGTTCCCTCGGTTTGCGGAACCGGATCCAGTCGATGGACTCTATCGAGGAATACGAGAGGGAAAGCGATGCTTCACTGCCGCCATCATCGCAGGGCCTCACGTTCTCTGGTGTTTTAACATCAAAACCTCCTCAGAAACTCTCACACGCAGAGCATCTGCCTCCCTTGTTTTACTCGCCCAGACCCTCCAAAACGCCCTGGAGAAGCTCCGCACCTCCTCCATCATCGGGTCCTCTCGGCATTCTGTTAACTCCGTTCGGCAAAAGCGCCAGGGAAGAGCTTGAGAAGACTGAGAAAGCCAAGAAACTGCTGCCCGTCCGAAGGTTTGATGACAGTTACTATCAGAAGAGGTGCAGTTTACCTACAAGCGCTCTCGCCCCGGCGGCCCCGGAGCGCAACAGAAGCAAAACCGCGCCGAAGACCCCGGTGAATGCTGGGAAGGTGGCGTACGCGTCCAGCTCTGTGAGCGCTCTCGGCGGCAGGCTGTTGAGGAGATTCACTTTCCCAGAGCTCAGGAGGAGCAGGGAGGGTTGCGGCGCTCCGAGCGGAGCTTCAGATCCGTGTATCCCAAGGTCAGAGACGTTTCCCCTGGGGAAGAACCACCCTCAAGTAGGAAGCAAGCCGAGCATCGACAGCATTAGCGCGGTCAAGTGTGAGTTTGACTTTCAGAGTAAAGCTGCTCCTCGTGAGCGGATGAACACGCTTGAACCGCATCTGTGAGGAGAACTGAGCGACTGCTGTACGCTTATATAAGGCTTTGGAATATAGAACGATATCAACTGGTTACATGTTTTAGGACATAAATGTGACCCTGGACCACAAAACCAGACGCAGGGGTATATTTGTAGCAATAGCCATCAATACACTGTATGAGTCTAAATGATCGATTTTTCTTTTAGGCCAAAAATCATTAGGATATTGAGTAAAGATCATGTTTCCTACAGTAAATATATCAAACATGTATTGCATTATGCATTCCTCATGACTTCATCTGATCAACTTTAAAGGTGATTTTCTCAATATTTTGATTTTGTTTTTTTGTTTTTTGCACCCTCAGATTTTCCAGAGTTTAAATAGATGTATCTCAAACAAATATTGTCCTGTCCTAACAAACCATACTTCAGTGGAAAACTCTTTATTCAGCTTTCAGATGATGTATAAATCTCAATTTTAAAAAATTGACCCTTATGCCTGGTTTTGTGGTCCAGGGTCACAAACATTTTTTAACATTTTCCTGCCATTTCAGAAAGATGCTCATCTGTGAAACAGATCATATGTTTCTCATCTCTTCACCAGCATTTCATTTCAATTTCAATTTTTTTTTTTTTTATTATATTACATTTCATTTTTTACATTTTTTGCCAGTCGTTTATGTTAGGGCAGACCGGGGCTAGTTGTCACAGTGGGTTTATTTTTGAAAATCAATTTCTGTTTAGACACAAACCTTACAGTCTTAACTACAAAAATAAAATCTATATTTACAGCTACTGGAAGAAAAAAGAAGGTTTTGCTCCGGTCAATAATGGTGTAGTGTGTTTTTTCTTCATTTAGCAGAGAATGTTGTCACACTATATGGGGTAAGTTGTCACAATAGAACCCATCATTAAACAGCCTCTGCATTTAAAAAAATAATAATAATTCACAAAACTGTAATTAAGCTTACTCTCAAGAAACTAGCCTAATTAATAAATTGCTTAAAATTACGCACAACAAATGACGTTTATGAATTTCTGAAAAATACTCGTTTTAATGTGAGTGTACTGTGTATTGAATATAGTGTATAGAATACTAATATATATATATAACGATTGTATTTTTGACACTATTCTAAGACACGCATTATAGATACTGAGATGCAGACCATGTGACAACTAACCCCAGCGTCCCATATAAGGATGTCTCTTTTTTGTCTTTTTTACTAAACGCAATAAAGTGCATACCTGACAGAAAAGCCATTGCCTTTATTCTGTTGGACTGTGTTTCCCTGCGGATAAAAACTGAAGGGCTTTTGAGCGTCGTGCGCGTGCAGAAGTGAAGCGCACTCGGTGATTTCATACGTCGCTGATCCGTCATCGGTGGAGCACGGGCTCGTGTCGCGCGCTGATCTCACTGCATCTCCTGCAGCTGCAGCAGTGCGGGATCACCGGACTGTCCGAGAGGAACTTCCGCCGCTCAGTGATGCTGCTGCTGCATGCGTGTCGCGAGCGTCTGCAGGCGTGAATCACGCGCACCTGCATTTGCTGCATCTGCGACTCGAAGTTCCTCTGGAATCTTCTGCTCATTTTCTGCAGGAGCGTCGCTTCATGATGGACTTTCACTGCGCTGCACTTCTGCTGCTCGGTAAGTTCCGATGACATGTTTTTCTGCTTAAATAGCTCTAGTTATAGCTCGTTTATTTTCATTATTATTCAGTACAGATTGTTTCAAAGCAGCTTCACAGTCACGAGCAGGAGAATAACAGAATCAGGGATGGAAACACATTTGTGTTAAACTTGAGGTAATTGTACAGTAGTTGATGAGTTTGATTCTGTAACATGTTCCTTTTATCAGAATGAGAAAGAAACACAGATCAGAAGATCTGAATCTAAAACTACAACTGAAGAGAAACTGAGAAAACTACAGAATTCAAATAAGAAATCTGATTCCAGTTGTAGTTTCCCAAAGCCTTTGGCGTTCCATTGTGTGTTAGATATCACTTGAGTAGAATAGAATAGAATAGAATAGAATGGAGAATAGAATGTGCAGTTCTGTGTTTATTGTTTCACTGCAGAGAAACTGTCTCTCAAGACAAAGAGCAGCACACAATACAATAGAATAGAATAGAATAGAATAGAATAGAATAGAATAGACTCATTAACTGTGACTCATGGTTTCTCCTGGTTTCTCTCAGGCTCTCTGTCAGCGGTCAGTGTTTCCGCGGAGCAGGAGGTGGAGAATCTCTCCGGACTGTCATCGAATCCTGACCGGGAGATTTTTGTCGTCCGAGAAAATGGAACGACCTGCTTGATGGCGGAGTTTGCGGTGAAATTCCTGATTCCATACGACGTTCTGGCGCTGAACGGAATTGACGTGAGCGACTCTATTCTGTCTCACTGAATCCTAAATGAACGATTCCGAGTTGATCTAGTAGAATAAAAACAGCAACACGGATTCCAATTGGATTTGATCCTTTAGGATCCTAGACTTGGAAGTTAAAACATAATTATCCTGCACGTCCCATCAGGATGCTTTAAGCGTCTGAAAACTTTCCTGTTCAAACATGAGCTGATGCTTCTATCGTGTGTGTGTGTGTGTGTGTGTAGCTGATAACAGAGCAGGTGTCCGTGACAATCCCACGCGGAGCTGAGATTGCGGGGAAATGTGGGAACACTGACTCGGAGCTGCACATCTCATGGAACGATCACGCTTTCATATTCCGCATCTTCTTCTCAAAGGTTTGGATCTGAGCAGGAACAGATGATCAGTGTGATCCATCACTGCACTGTTTAATGTGTGTGTGTGTGTGTGTGTGTGTGTAGGACAAACACACGATGGGCAGTGATGGAAAAGCTAAAGAAACTGAAGTGTGGAAGATAAACAAGGTTCAGCTGGTCTATGACACTTCAGAGGTGACGCACTTCAACAGCGCTTATAATCGTGAGTAAAACTTCAGATTAATGATGCTGACAGATTCAGATTAGTCAATAATCTTCTACAAATGTAGGCTTGTTTTGTGATTTCATGGCTGGATTTAACCTGCAGCTCATTATTTTATTATGTTTTTGGTGATGATTGATTGAACTTTTCTTCTGCATGTTTTTGGTTTGCTGAGACACAAAGCCCATTGTTCCTCATGCAGCGCTGCAGAGATCACTGCGACATCCACTGCGCTTTCCACGTTCACACACAGCGACTGCCGACTCGCTCACAGGGACTCACACTACCTCACGATTTAAAGTATTTTGCTTGTTTGTTCAGTGGTGTCATGTAGTTTAACTCGTTCAGCATGACTGCAGTGAAGAATGAGATGATTCTGCTGATCTGAACTAATCATCAGAGTTCTGATGGAGGTGTAATGAGTGTGTGTGTGTGTGTGCAGCGGGGAAACACACGGCCAGCACACACCGTCTGTCAGCGCTGGTGACTCCCGCCGGACGCTCGTACGTGTGCTCGGCTCAGCAGACGCTCACCATGATCTCCAGCGACCACCAGAAGGGAATCACCGTCTCCATCTACGACATCCAGATTCAGCCCTTCGACATCAAGAGCGACTTTGTCTTCAGTGAACGTAAGACTCGAGCGCATCACAGTGAAGCTCACACATTACAGCCCGAGAATCATCAGCTTAAACCGTCATCTAGTACATGTTTCAGGAGCTTCAGATTTGTTGCATCGGGACGTTATTTTCATGCAGATTTAAATCTGAATTTTAGATCCTCCCTCAAAACCAGCTTCACTGCAAAAAAAAGAGACAAATTATTTTGGTCTTGTTTTCCAGCACAAATGTCTAAACATACTTAAATAAAGATACATTTACTGGAGAAACAAAATTACTTAAAATATGAATTCTTGTCTTCTGAAAAATGAATGAGTTTGTGCTTAAAACAAGAGCCAATATCTGCCAATGAGCTCAGAAAAAGAATCTTGTTTTCCCTTTGAATTAAGAACAAACTTCATTTTTCATTAACAAGACTTGATATCTTCAGTCATTTCTCTTCTCCAGTAAATGTTTCTTGATCTAAGGATGTTTAGATATATTTGTTCTGGAAACACTGAGGAAGAACATGATTTTCATTATGGTAAATATAGTGGTTTGGTTTGGGCTGAAATGAGCTGCAGATGTTTTCACGAGTTACTCCAGATGTGTTTGATCTGGTTAGTTGTGGTGACCTCTCGGTGACCTGCGAGATGAGCGTGTCGTTCTCTGGCTCGTGCTGTGAGGGGAAATGGCTGTTTACCGCAGTGAGCGTTACTCGTCCCTTTATAGTCCCGGTGATTTATGGGCCGTTTCCTTCAGCGCAGGAACAAAAGCTCGTCCCGCTGGGCGCCGGCGCGGCTCACAACCTTTCTAAAAGGGTTGTTTTTTTGTAGCAATGCCATAGGAGAAATATTTACAAAATGACAAAGAACTGTTTTTTTTTCAGAGTGTGAAGAACATTTTAATAATAATCTAAAGAACGTTTAGTGGTTCCATGGATGTTAAAGTTCCTTCATGGAATCATTTGTAGGAGTGTGTGGAGACTCTGGATCTGACGTCTCGTCTGTCAGAGCGTGAAGCAGATGAAGATGTTTCTGACAGACCTGCTGTATTTGCACAATCACATGTTGAGGAGATCGTGTCAACTCATCATTCTGAAACGCTGACGTCAGCAATTTGACACATTAACAACTCAGCAAACAGATACGCCTGATTCTCCATCCAAAGCTGCGAATTTAACTTGTGCGCAAGATTGGAACATGGCATCAAACATCTGTGAATAAAGCAGCGTCTCCATCCCATTTGTTCAAGAGAATCTTCACTTCCTGGGAAATTGGAGCAAAATATGAGTAATAAAAATGTAAGCTGCTGCAATCAGTCTCTTTTCCCTCCGTCATAAATGAGTTGGTCTCAGAGCGTCAGACGAAACACAATAAACGCTGTCATGTGATCTTGCGTTCGGATGCTGGTGTTTGGGAACACAGTCGTGTGAGACGCTCTGGAGGGAAATCCTAGTCGAAATTGGACATGAATGCCCTCTCAAGTCATATTTACTACTAGGAAACTACGTCATTTTCCTAGTCTGAGTTTCCTAGTTGGAAATTCTGAGTCTGTTTTTCCAAGTTGGAAATTCCTACTTGGTTTTTACTGATGCTGCCTTCAAATGCATGTTCCAAGTTGGAGTGTCCTAGTCAGAAATTCCTAGTTGCCATTTCCTAGTTTTCTAAATTCCAAGTCGGGAAATTCCTAGTCAGAATATTACTAGACGGCAATTCCAAGTTGGAGTTTCCTAGTCGGTAATTCCTAGTCTGAGTTTCCAAGTCTGAGACGGAGCCATAATCTTAAATATGGCGGAGAGGAAAGGGATTGCTGCTGTGACTGGGATTCTTTATTAGTTTTTCCACAACAGCAATGTCACCTTGTCTTGTTGTTAAATGAGTGCATAGTTACATATATGAATAATCATTTGAAGCATATATGTTTTATGCACAGTGAAAATAGCAACTATTTGACTAAATATGCACTACTTTAATAACAAGACAAGGCAATGTTGCTGTTGTGGGAAAAAATGATAAAGAATCCCAGTCACGGCAGCAATCCCTTTCCTCTTCACCATGTTTTGTTTATGGATCCCACTCAAACTAGGAATTTCCAACTTGGAAACATCAACTAGGAATTTCCGACTTGAAATATCCAACTAGGAAACTCTGACTAAGAATTTTCGACTAGGAAACACCAACTAAGAATTTCCGACTTGAAATATCCAACTAAGAAACTCTGACTAAGAATTTTCGACTTGGAAACATCAACTAGGATTCTCCAACTTGGAATTTTCGACTAGGAAACACAGACTAGGATACACCAACTAAGAATTTCTGACTAGGAAACTCCAACTAGGAATCTCCGACTAGGAATTTCCAACTTGGAAACTCATATTTTTACAATAATTCTGATAGCATATGAAGGCAGCATCACTGTGTATAAAACATACGATATGCTTCAAATAATTCTTAAATACGACTTGAGAGGGAGTTCATATCCAATTTCCATCTAGGAAACTCATATTTATGATAATTCTGATAGCACATGATGCAGCATGATTTGTACGATCTGTGATGTGTTTCTGGTTTCTTGTGAGATCGCGTCGGACATGACCAGACTTCACTGAGTTTCAAGGCTCATATATTGTGGCGTTTCCATCCAGCATTTTCCATCCATCAAAATTTGCATAAAAATAGTTGGATTGAAACATAGCTAATGACGTCATGTTCCGAAATATCTTGTTAATGTACATGTTTGGCGGCCTTGAGGTGCAAGAACAAATCCTAAAACCAAATAACATCTGAATTTCAGAAATGTTCTAGTCTGTTTGTGTGGATTGTGCAGAAACATGCTGATCTGCAGACGTGTTTTTCTCTTGCAGCGTATAAATGCATAACGGACCAGCGCGAGCAGCTGGAGCAGATGCTGCCGCTGGTGTTGGGTCTCATCCTGGGCCTCATCATCGTCCTCACCATCTCCGTTTATCACTTCCACCTGAAACTGAGTGCGCAGCAGCCGCAGCTGCCCCGGGACCGATCGCTCTACAAGAACATGTGAAGACTCTCGCTGCACACGCCGTTCCCTCGCCGTACGTCACGTCTGTTGCGCTCCAGTCCAAACATCTTAATGCACATTATTACAACTCTTGTTTTCTTTCTGGTTTCTGTGTGTCGAGTGTCTCGTAGGATGTTAAATGTCAAACGCCATCGTCCTGTAACTGCTGCGCTCATCACGTGTGTCGTTTTCCACACCTGTGTCCGGCCCTGTATAAACATAGAGATATTTAAATTGCTTGAAGGATATAAATAAGGTATTAGTAATGATTAATGATTATTGCATATTATTTTAGGATTCTAAAATATTTTATGATTTACAAAATGAGAAAATGAGAAAATAAATGATTTTGTGTCCATGTACTGATGTGTGTATTTGTGAGAAACAGCACAGAATGACTTGTTTTCCTCTTATATGTGAGGAGTGTGTTAAAAGGTCTGTGATGTTTGAAGTTTTTCTTTTACAGCTGAAAAGGGGGAAATTGAAGGTTTATTCTGCCTTTAAATGCTGTCGGGATTATCATAATTTTAAATAAAGTATCACAAATTATCATAAAGTCATAGAGTTTCCTAGTTGGAAATTGGACATGAACCCCCAAGTCGTATTTACTACTAGGAAACTCAGAGATAATTTTGACCCCCAAGATTCCCAGTTGGGCATGCCATAAACTTTCAACATGGTGGAGGGGAGAACGATTACTGCTGTCACTGGGATTCTTACTGATGCTGCCTTCGCATGCATGCTCCAAGTTGGAGTTTCCTAGTCAGAAATTCCTAGTTGGTGTCTTCTAGTTGGAAATTCCAAGTCGGAAAATTCCTAGTTATGGATTTCTAGTTGGAAATTCCAAGTCAGAATATTCCTAGACGGGAATTCCAAGTTGGAGTTTCCTATTCGGAAATTCCTAGTTTGAGTCTCTCTGAGTCGGAGCCATAACCTTTAAATATGAGTTAGAGTTTTTCCACAACAGCAACATCACCTTGTCCAAATTTCCTACTTCCCACTTCTGAAGTTGTGATTATGAGCTCATACTGTTCAAGTGCTTTGTCACTGGGAAACTTGAGTGTCAAAATTATCTCTGAGTTTCCTAGTAGTAAATACTACTTGAGAAGGTGTTCATGTCTGATTTCCAACTAGGAAACTCGTATTTATGATAATTCCGAAAGCACGTGAAGGCAGCAGTAATCACAACTTCAGAAGAGGGAAGTAGGACATTTCCGATAGTAGGTGAAGGCAGCGTTAGATCCGTCAGAATGAAACATGACACGGAAACGAATGGAAAATCAATAAGAAGCGGCCGGACGGCAGCAGTCACATCACAGGCATTAAAGATTTCCACAAATGAGCTGCGATCCTCACAGATCAATGTCTCGAGTCTCAGACACTGAAGAGTTTATTGATCTGACACTCAATTAAAAACACTTTCTGTTCGGACGAAGTGATTTATGCTGCACTGCGCTCATAAAACACTGTCGCTCAAGGCTGATTCATCGTGCTTCAGTTTTTTCAGGATTTTCACTGACCACGTGGTTTTTAACTTCTTTTCAGTCTCATGTCATTGTGGTGTGTGTGTGTGTGTGTGTGTGTGTGTGTGATCAGTTACTGCACACGACACACAGTGCTGCTCGTCTCATTCAAGCATGTTCATATTCAATAAACCTTCATTTTTTGTCAGTCTGTTCCTTTTCTTTTGTCATACTTTCAAAACTCTACATTTATTGTAAACGTTTACTGTGACGTGTTGATCGCTACACAAACTTGATTCTTCTTCATAAAACAGTAAGACTAAAATTATACTTTGCTCTTTTCTTATGGAGTTAGGAATATTGTTCTATAGCAAACTGAAGAATTCAAATACTTGAAAAGAATGTTTTTAGAAATCAAGTTTGAAAAACCGCAAACTTCTCTCAAAGACAATAATAAGATGCTTCATGCCTTTATTGAGTTGTTTCAAATAAACAAAACAGAAAAAAATTACAAAAGAATAATAATGACATTAACATCTCATACCCGGCAGAGGTGCGAAAGATTTGAGAACACATTGGTGCAGTTTGATGCTTCAGACGATAGCGTGAATTATTAGAGGTTGGTTCATGACAACAATCTCATGGCAGCTCATAACTTTTGGTGGCTTTTGCTATCTTCATGTGCAATTGGAAATATCGAAAATATGAGTTTGCTAGTCAGAGTTAACTTGTCTGAGTTTCCTAGTTGGGAATACCAAGTCAGAGGTTCCTAGATGGGAATTCCTTGTTGGAGTTTCCTAGTTGGAAATTTCTAGTCAAAGTTTCCTAGATGGGAATTCCAAGGAGGAAATTCCTAGTTGGGTATTCCTAGTTGGAAATTCCTAGTCAGAAATTCTTAGTCTGGAATTTCTATTCGAAGTTTCCTAGGTGGGAATTCCAAGTCAGAAAATCTCAGTCAGAAATTCCTAGTCAGAAACTGTTAGTATGGAATTTCTAGTCAAAGTTTCCTAGTTGGAAATTCCAACTGGGCGATTCCAAGTCGGAAAATTCCTAGATGGGAATTCCATGTTGGAGTTTCCTAGTTGGAAATTTCTAGTCAAAGTTTCCTAGATGGGAATTCCAAGGAGGAAATTCCTAGTTGGGTATTCCTAGTTGGAAATTCTTAGTCTGGAATTTCTAGTCAAAGTTTCCTAGTTGGAAATTCCAACTTGGCAATTTCAAGTTGGAAAATTCCTAGATGGGAATTCCAAGTCAGGAAATTCCTAGTTGGAAATTCCTAGTCAGAAATTCTTAGTCTGGAATTTCTAGTCAAAGTTTCCTAGGTGGGAATTCCAAGTCAGAAAATCTCAGTCAGAAATTCCTAGTCAGAATCTGTTAGTATGGAATTTCTAGTCAAAGTTTCCTAGTTGGAAATTCCAACTTGGCAATTCCAAATCGGAAAATTCATAGATGGGAATTCCATGTTGGAGTTTTCTAGTTGGAAATTTCTAGTCAAAGTTTCCTAGATGGGAATTCCAAGGAGGAAATTCCTAGTTGGAAATTCTTAGTCAGAAACTGTTAGTATGGAATTTCTAGTCGAAGTTTCCTAGGTGGGAATTCCAAGTCAGAAAATCTCAGTCAGAAATTCCTAGTCAGAAACTGTTAGTATGGAATTTCTTGTCAAAGTTTCCTAGTTGGAAATTCCAACTTGGCAATTCCAAGTCGGAAAATTCATAGATGGGAATTCCATGTTGGAGTTTCCTAGTTGGAAATTTCTAGTCAAAGTTTCCTAGATGGGAATTCCAAGGAGGAAATTCCTAGTTGGGTATTCCTAGTCAGAAACTGTTAGTATGGAATTTCTAGTCAAAGTTTCCTAGTTGGAAATTCCAACGTGGCAATTCCAAGTCGGAAAATTCCTAGATGGGAATTCCATGTTGGAGTTTCCTAGTTGGAAATTCCTAGTCTGAGTTTGGAGTCTGAGTCCGAACCACAAATTTAAAATAACGAAGGGGAAAACGATTGCTGCTGTGACTTCTATTCTGTATTAGTTTTTTCCACAACAGCTACATCACCCTTTATTGTTAGAGTAGTGCACAGTGTTTTATACAAAGCAAAAATAGCATGTATTTGACCGAAATTCCAGAATTATCAGCAAGCTGATGCAGTGAATGTTTATGTGGTTGTCAACGAATGGGACACTACATTTTATTTAAAATTTATTATCTTCAATATATTTTGGCTTTAATAAGATTTTCATAATAAATAGGCAAGATTAATCCTGTTGTCCTCCATGATTCCTATTCTTTCAGACAAGAAAGCACTTGAACAGAACAAGCTCGTAATCACGACTTCAGAAGCGGGAAGTAGGACATTTCTAATTACATTTGAAGGCAGCATATGAGCTCGTTCTGTTCAAGTGCTTTGTTCTGGAACTCAGACTAGGAAATTCTGACTAGGAAACTCATATTGACGATAACTCTGACAGCACATGATGCAGCATTAATTCATACGATCTGATTAAGTTTCTCGTGAGATCGTGATGAACATGACCAGACTTCAAGGCTCATATGCCACAAGTGAACATATTATTCATATTTATTATTTTTGTTTTTATACGTGTGAGCTAATATACTTCTGAGTCAATAGTCTGACTCTTAGTAGGCTGTTTTGTTTCTTGTCCTTCATCTCACATCAGTGGTTTAAGTAAATTCTCCTACAAATTTATTAAGATTTCTAAGTACTTTAATTTGTTATACTACAGTACATTACTGTCATTATATTCTTAAAAAAATGTAATTAAAAATATTTGAGGTCAAAGGGATTTTCACCAATTACACTTTTAGAACGTAGCTGAAGACCTGATTTCTGTGACTCCGGCCACTGAAAGCTCTATAGATAAATCTGCGGCTCAGAATCGTCTTAAACAAGAGCTCCGGATATAATTCAAGCTGCAATGGACTTCAAATACACTGTTTTAATATTTATTATTAATCTAGATTGGGATGTCAGTAGAGTATATTATATAGTCATTTCTGATGTGATTGTCATTCACAGCGAATCATCAGTTCTCTTTATTTATGAAAAGTTCAGTGGAGAAAATGAAGGTAGATGACTCTGTGTGTGTTTATAAGGGCCTCAAACCAAAAACATCCTCATAATACAGATGAAAGCACATGATGGCACACAGACGTATTTGTGTTTTTTATTGAAAGCAGCTTTTCGTGACACACATGCAAGATCACTGTACAAAAGCAACATGACAGCTGGATCTGTATATTTCTACAGGTGATGCCAGAAACACACGTTCATATTTACAGATCACAGTGACCAATGAGACACGGGTGAGACGGAGACTAGAAAACACGCGTGATTGATTATTGTGCCAAACACGTTAATATTGCTAGAGGTCGGATGAATGAAGTGTTGGTGATTTAAACACGATCAGACGGGTTGTCGTCCAACGATGAGAATGAAAAAGGCCACACTACTGAGAAATCAGAAATCAATACAGCGTAGAAAACTCTGGCATGACGGGCGGCAGTATCTACAAATGTAGAATAAATAAATATATTCAGATTCATCTGTCTGCAACAGGAAGTTTAAATGACCATCTTCAAAAAAATTAAATATAAACAGTAGGAAAGTTTTTTATTATTCTCATCATTATTATTAATATTATTTTGCAGAAACTCTCAAGTTCTATGTAATACTGCCCATTTCACCATGATAACATCACAACAAAAATACTGCTGTTTATCAAAACTGTACAAGTAAAACTTACAATTGCTCTAAAATAGTTAGCGTGAGAAGACGACAGTGAAAAAGACGCTTGTTGGTTAAGAGACTCTACTGTATCGCCGCACGGATCCGGCGCGGGATCAAACCGAACGCCAGCGGCCCGAGACGCCACCGCCCTGCTGTTCCGGTAATGAATGAAAGCGCTTGCGTGGCTCCAGCGGTGCTTCAGCGGTGCCGGTAGTGCCGCATCAGAGGAACGATGCAGGACGGCGGTCCGGACAGCTTCAGGAACGGGTGCTGCAGGAGCTCCTGCGCTGATGCACGCTGGGACGGCTCGCGCACCAGCATCAGGTCCAGAAAGGCTCGCAGGACCGACGACACCTGAACCAAAGCACACATGACAGAAAACATTAGACGGAGCAGCTGCTGATTCAGAGCAGAGCTGATGTCATGTTTATATCTGCATCATAAGTTCATTGATCTGAACTGTGTAAACAGTGTTTATTGTACATCCTACTATATAGTTATCCACATACATAAAGACAGAAGCGCTATGTGATATAAAGCAAATCTCGACTGCTTGATTGTTTATATCATAACAAAATGATCTAAACAAGCTCTAATTTGCCAAATACGACTATTAACTCTTATGTGAAAAATGCCACATTAACTCTTTCCCCACCAATGTCTCCAGCCAGCAACAGCATTTTTTTTAATCATTTTCTAAAAACTTCTACTTCATTCCAAGTTGGAGTTTCCTAGTTGAAAATTCCTAATCCTCAATTTCTAGTTGGAAATTCCAAGTCGGAAAATTCCTAGTAGGAAATTCCAAGTTGAAAAAAATCCTAGTCGGGAATTCCAAGTTGGAGTTTCCTAGTCCGAAATTCCTAGTCGGAGTTTTCAGGTCTAAATCGGGGTCATAAACTTTTAAATATGGCAGAGAGATTTTTCAAATGGTAAAAAGAGGTGGAGTAGAGGAGGTGCAACCAAAAAAATCTAAATACATATGAGCTGAGAGATTTTTCAGAAAATCTGCATGGCCCGCAGAATATTTTGTTGTATGAATATCTGTAAAATACATTAAAAAAGAAAGAACAGATCCTCTGCTTTTAAACAACAACAAAATAAAAGTTTTATTCTAGCTTCATGCATTCTTTTTTATCAACACTTGAATGTGGATACGTTTCATAAAAAAAGCTACATTTTGAACAGAAAGCTGTGAAAATCGTGTTTTTGTCAAAGTCTTAATCCGGATGGGATTCAGAACGATGATCGAAACACAGATGGAGTAGATCGAATCCATCAAAGCTTCACAGTCGTTTCCTCTTCATGAGTTCAACATTTCATTCAGTAACGTTAATTCCCTAGTCAGCCTTTCCTAGTCAGAAATTCTTAGTCTGGAATTTCTAATCAGAGTTTAAAAGTCAGAAATTCATAGTCAGCATTTCCTAGTTAGAAATTTTTTGTCATGTATTTCTAGTGGAGTTTCCAAGTCAGGAAATTCCTAGTCATCAATTTCTAGTTGGAAATTCCAAGTCGGAAAATTCCTAGTCGGAAATTCCAAGTTGTAAAATTCCAAGTCGAAAAAAAAAAATCCTAGTCGGGAATTCCAAGTTGGAGTTTCCGAGTCGGAAATTCCTAGTCAGAGTTTCCAGGTCTGAGTCGGAGCCATAAACTTTAAATTGGGTGGAGAGATTTTTCACAAAATTTTCAAGGCCTGCAGAATATTCTGTTTCAATGAATATCTGAACATGTAACATATCAAAAGAAAGAACAGAGCCTCTGCTTTAAACAACAACAAAAAACGTTTTAATCTAGCTTCATGCATTCTTTTTTTATCAACACTTGAATGTGGGTAAGTTTCATTAAAAAAAGCAACATTTTGAAGCCGAGAAAATCGTGTTTTTGTCAAAGTCTATGTCCAGATGGGATTCAGAATGATGATCGAAGCACAGATGGAGTTGATCGAGTCCATCAACACCTCAAAGCTTCACAGTTGTTTCCTCTTCATGAGTTCAACATTTCATTCAGCAATGTTAATTCCTAGTCAGCGTTTCCTAGTCAGAATTTTTAGTCGGAAATTCCTAGTCAGAAAATACTAGGAATTTCTAATTGGAGTTTAAAAGTCCGAAATTCATAGTCAGCGTTTCCTAGTTAGAAATTCTTAGTCAGGTATTTCTATTGGAGTTTCCACATCGGAAATTCATAGTCGGAAAAATTCCTAGATGGGAATTTCAAGTAGGAGTTTCCAAGTCAGAAATTCCTAGTAGGAGTTTCCACGTCTGAGTTGGAGCCATAAACTTTAAATACAGTGGAGCGATTTTTCACAAAATTTTCATGGCCCGCAGAATATTTTGTTGTATGAATATATGTAAAGTATATCAAAAGAAAGAACAGATCCTCTGCTTTTAAACAACATCAAAAAACATTTTATTCTAGCTTCATGCATTGTTTTTTTATAAACACGTGTATGTGGATAAGTTTCATAAAAAGCTACATTTTGAACAGAGGGCTGTGAAATTTTGTTTTTGTCAAAGTCTTCGTCCGGATGGGATTCAGAACGATGATTGAAACACAGATGGAGTAGATCGCGTCCATCAAAGCTTCACAGTCGTTTCCTCTTCATGAGTTCAACATTTCATTCAGTAACGTTAATTCCCTAGTCAGCCTTTCCTGGTCAGAATTTTTAGTCTGGAATTTCTAATCAGAGTTTAAAAGTCAGAAATTCATATTCAGCATTTCCTAGTTAGAAATTTTTAGTTAGGTATGACTAGTGGAGTTTCCAAGTCAGAAATTCCTAGTCATCAATTTCTAGTTGGAAATTCCAAGTCGGAAAATTCCTAGTTGGAAATTCCAAGTTGTAAAATTCCTAGTCGGAAATTCCAAGTGGAAAAAAAATCCTAGTCAGGAATTCCTAGTCAGGAAGTCTGAGTTTCCACGTCTGAGTCGGAGCCATAAACTTTAAATATGGTGGAGAAATTTTTCACAAAACTTTCATGGCCTGCAGAATATTTTGTTGTATGAATATCTGAACATGTAACATATCAAAAGAAAGAACAGAGCCTCTGCTTTAAACAACAACAACAAAAAAAGTTTTAATCTAGCTTCATGCATTATTTTTTATCACCACTTGAATGTGAGAAAGTTTCATTTAGAAAAGCAACATTTTTGACAAAAACATAATTTTCTCAGCTTTTTGTTCAAGTCTAAATCTGGATGGTATTCAGAACGATGATCGAAACACAGATGGAGTAGATCGCGTCCATCAAAGCTTCACAGTCGTTTCCTCTTCATGAGTTCAACATTTCATTCAGTAACGTTAATTCCCTAGTCAACCTTTCCTAGTCAGAATTTTTAGTCTGGAATTTCTAGTCGGAGTTTCCAAGTCGGAAATTCATAGTCAGATATTCTTAGTTGGGAATTTCTAATTGGAGTTTAAAAATCGGAAAGTTCAACATTTCATTCAGTAACGTTAGGCAGTTTTTATTTATATGCTGTTGAATGTTTGATGGTCGTGTTAATAATCGACATCAGTAATCGCTTGTTTCTGCCTCTTCTTTTCCTGTGTATTCGGATATTCTGTACTATTTCAAAAGATGTGTAATAGTGCCTCCTACAGTATAACAGTGAAAACATGGATCGCTGGAAAATTTCGTAATGGCAGGGAAATAGTTCAGATATTCTAAACGTTAAGATCATGATGTTTGCGCTCATGTGACCAACAGAAACGCACCTTATGAGACTCTTTGAGCCGTGGCGGCAGGTTGTCTCGTATGCGTCTCATGGCCTGCAGCGGAGGTTCGTTGAAGTACGGAGGTTCTCCGTCCACCATTTCGATCACCATAATGCCCAGAGACCAGATGTCCACCTGCAAACACAGGACAACAGCTTCAGCAGAGCCGTCTATCAAACACGGGTCACCGGTTATGAAGGACGGCGTACCTCAGTGCCGTAGGGTAACCTGGAGATGACCTCCGGTGCCATCCAGTACGGCGTTCCCACCAGAGACTTCCTCTTGGGAACCTCTTTGGACACTTGAGCACAGAAGCCGAAATCAGAGAGCTTGATCTGCGGAGAGAAACAGAAGCGGGACGTATAGGACACAACGCAAAGCTGATTAACTGCTAATCACCCCTTCATTTGTCATGTTCTCTCAACTAATTACAAGGTGGGAGACACGATTTAATTACTTGGAACTACTGAAGTTGCTAATTAGCCCTGATCACTTTTCTATCCTCACAATAAACACATGTATGTGTGTAACTACACAAACAGTTACATCACACAACCACATGTCATGTGATATATGATATGATATGAAGGAGGTAACGCACGCGTCCGTCGCTGGTGAGCAGGATGGAGTCGCTCTTGATGTCTCGGTGAATGACGCCCTGCGTGTGGAGGTACGACAGCGCCTTCAACACCGACAGACAAACGGTGGCGATCTGCTCCTCATTCATCCTGTGAACGAAACACACACACGTTCTCATCAGAACACCTCCTGAACATCTCAGAGATGAGATCCAATGGAGACATGCTTCTCAGATGTTTCTCCTGAGATAAACATGGTTGCTAGGGTGTTCTGTGTGGTTTAAAGCAGCCTGTGATGACAGACTAATGACTGAGTTGTTTGAATTTCCACTCAAATTCATCTCGTCTCACTGTGTGAATGTAAATAAGAGTAATTTCAGCTCGTCTAAACCAGAAGCATCTATTATCACAGATTCAGGTTCAGCAGCGGCACTGAGCAACTAACCTGATCACTGTCCGCCTACACACACACACACACACACACACTAACACACACAGAAGCGCATGTCATTAGCAGCACGCCTCAAACGCACAGCTTTAGCGCAGAACAAAGGCTGGTGGGTGATTCAGGACTCAAGCGTCTGCAGAGCGTGAACGGAGGCCCAGCTGTCGACTGCGCGCTCATCTGTCTCGCCTGCGGCTGCGGCTGCGGCTGCACTGGAGCTGAACATGCTGCCATTCGCTCCTCCTCAACACTAATGCACAGACGGGACGCGTTTGTAATTACTCTGACGGGAGCTCCATGAAGGACGCTTCTGTCTCCAGAACCAGATGCGAGATTTACTGTATATACAGAATAAAACTAGCAGTGAAATGTAAACCTGGTCAGAATATTAGAGTGTGCATTAAATATAGGCAAGGCAAGTTTATTTATATAACACATTTCATACACAATGATAACTCAAAGTGATTTACATAAAAAAGGAAACAAATACATCAGAATTAAAATATAAATAAACAGTAGGAAAAGAGTAAACTAAGATGAACATAAGTAATAATGGCAACACATTGGATAACTGCATTAGTTAGCATGAATAATCTATTAATCTTACCTAATGTTAATTTCAACATTTACCAATATATTATTAAAATTAAAAGTCTTATCTGTTAATATTACTTCATGGATTTGAGCTGACATGAAATAACAATGAAGTGTTAAATAATTGTATAAAAATCCAATATATTTGAACAAAGATGAAAAAATCTGGTTCTTCTTTTGTAAGTTGCTTTGGATAAAAGCATCTGCTAAATGTAAACATTATGTATTTTAAATTAAACCATTTATATTAAATTAATTTATATTATATTACACTATTTTACACATTATGTATATTATATTAATTATATTTAATTTGTTGGTAATTTCAACATTTACAAATACATTAAAGTACAATTAAATGCAATTATAGTTCAAATCTAAATTTGTTTCTGTTAATATTATTTCACGGATTTGAGCTAACATGAACAAACTAAAATCAAATTATTTAAGTAATTTTAATTCAGATTGATAAATACTGTAATAAATATTAATATAATATTTACTATAAATATTAAATAGTAATACAAATACTAATATAGTATTGATGACTATATTTCTAATTGTTAATAAATGTTAGTTAATGCATTACTAACGGGACCTTATTGTAAAGTAATAAGTAGGATTAAACAGAAAAAAACGATACAGCTAATAATCTGCTGTAAAATCCCTTTTACTCTGGTAAAGTCACTGTAACACACAGCTTGACTGTTTTATAGACATTCATATTTATGTTCAATAAACAAATAAACACACACACGCATGTGAAGAGTTGTTCCGTCATGTGACGCAGTTACTGCATCTGTTAAACACACTGAACGTCTGCCGTGTGCTAAACGATCATCCAATCACAGCTCAGAGTGAGTTTATAAGCTCTGATTAGCCTTAAACACCTGCATATCCCGCATTAATACACACAAACTCATCTACCAGAGCCTCGTTAAAATCACTGTTAATTGAGAACGTGCTCTCTGAACAGACACACGCAGGAGACCAGCGCCACGATCATCATACACGAGACACGCGTCTATATTATATTATATTACTTCTCTATTAAACCCAGTATTGTAATATTATGAATATTTTTGTGGCTCTTTGACAAACTGCTTTTGCTCCTCACTTTGGATAAAAACATCATAAAATGCATGCATTTAAATATTATTACAAATATTTCAGTCTAGTTAAACCTTATCAAACTGTGAGTGTCACATGACCCGTGTCGCTCAGGATGCAGCCTAAGAAGGGAGCTGTCTATGTAGGCAGCAGATCAGCATCACAGCACACATCTCTCTATTAGCATCTCAAGCAGGACCAAAATAAAGCGACGGTTGGGGATGGAAGCGTGTCGTGTCGACGGGGCACGCGTCTCTGAAAGCGTGTAATTACAGTCCAACACCAACCTGACGAACAACGCCAATTACTGTAATTATGCCGACGCTTCGTGAGACAGAAGCAGCGTTTAAAACAAACTTTAACAATAATAAATCATCACTGGACTATTGTCTCCAGCAGAAAACACTGCATTCAAAGCGCTCAGTCTTTGAGAAGTGTAACATTACAATTACATATTAGATTTAATAATAGAGCTGGTTGTGAAATGTGTTAAACACCTTCACTATTAATTAGACCAAAACCATCACATGATATAGCTGTTTCTGCCAGAAACTCAGTGAACAACACGATCATGCCTAGTGTGATAAAATCAGTATCCTTCACAAATAAACTTTATCTCACTCGATTATTTTCTCTTTCTGAATTTGAATCTCGATGGACTCGAAGCAAAAGATCAGATGGTTCAAATTGAATGAATGAATCAGTGTTCTGATTGGACGAGACACTCCTCTTACCTCGTATGAGTGACGATGTCAGTCAAGGCTCCGCCCTCCAAGAACTCCATCACTACCCAGAGTTCATCACCGACCAGATAACTGTTATACATGTCAACCACGTTCTCGTGATGGTAGTCTCTCATGATGACCACCTGCGAACAGACGAGGAGACGGACACTGTGAACGACTTAGTGTGATTACAGCAAAAGTGACAATAATACTTTTTGTGCACAAAAAACAAAACAAAAATAACGACTTTATTCAACAATCTCTTCTCTTCTGTCATTATCTTACGCAGGTGACGCAGTAACACAGTGAAGCTTCCGTGTTTACGTCCGAATGCCGGCTCAGTATTGGCCAAAGCTGGTCACGTGATCAGCACGACGAGATCAGCCAATAACGAGTCGACGTTCTGACGTAGAACCTGGAAGCGCTGGACGTAAACAACGTAAGATAATGACACAGAAGAAATTGTTGAATAAAGTGGTTATTTTTGTTTTGTTTTTGCGCACAAAAAGTATACTCGTCTCTTCATCACATTAAGGTTGAACCACTGCAGTCACATGACTGTTTTAACAATGTCTTTAGTTCCTTTCTGGAGCTTGAAAGTGTTGATTATACTGCTGTCTATGGACGAGTCTCTCAGATTTCATCAAAAATATCTTAATTTGTGTCTGAAGATGAACAAAGATCTTTAGGGTGTGGAACGACATAATTAATGACAGAAATTATATTTCTTTAAATGAGTAAATATATGCACTGTGGTCATTTACATGTCAGCAGCTCATGATCCGCCGGTCTCGATTCACATTTGGGTCACTTTTAATGTGCATTTGGGAGACGCAACACATGCTAAACATCTTTACAAATTCTAATAAGAAGTGCTTATAAACCAGCTGTTGTCAATAAAGCTTTAAAGTCACCACGAACTCAAAATTGACCATTTTGATTTTTTTATGGAATCTGAAAATTTATCATAAATCATCATGTTTTAAATTCATCTTGAATCAGAATATCTTCCTCTTGCAGCAGCTCTTCTCTTCTCTGATGATGAGGGCGGGGCAACCTGTCACTCACATGAGATCCACCAATAGCAAACCATCCAATCAATCCCCCACAGAGAAAATCAAGCTACATTTGTTCTTGTTTGCCAAGCAATTTCTATCGGATATACGGTTCAATAGGGAAGAACAGACCTGCACAACAGACTTTTCTACAGCAAAATAAAAGCTCAATGGTTTATCATTTGAAAATAAATTTAGACAGACCTAATTATTAGTACTGTAATTTCAAGGTTGTACTGTAAAATAAAATGATTATATTTTTTTTCTTTTAGACATATTGATATACAATCAGAAAAGTTTAGGCCAAACAGCCCTACGAACAAGCAGCGATTTTTCCATAATTGTAAATGTACACCTGGAAAGCGGTCAGCGCTCACCTCGTTGAACAGAAGTTCTCGTCGCTGCTGTTTCCGCAGGTCCATCTTCTTAACGGCCACCTGCTTCCCGCTGTGCTTCTCGGTGGCGATGCACACGATGCCCGTGGATCCCTCTCCGATCTTCAGGAAGTTGTCCAGATACTCGCGCGGGTCGCCCGGGTTCACCACCAGCTGCAGCGCCGCCCGGAACTGCTCGTGGGAAACCCTGGAGGGCGGCTGCTCCGAGGACGAGCCCCAGCTGGGCGGGGGATACGCGCCGGGCGGGATGTAGGGCGAGGAGGGCTGCGAGTGCGCCCCCTGCGGGGTGTAGGGAGGGCTGGGCTGGGACGGCGGGTGGTGGTACGGCGACGGCTTATAGTGGAAGGGCGGCGGGTACTGGAAACTGGCCGGGTAAGCGGGCTTGCCGTGGCTCTGAGGTAGTTTGAGGGGCATGCGCGGGTACGCCTCGCCCCCCGGCACCTGCGGACTCCCGTCCCGAGACGCTCGCTCGTAGTCGCCCTGTTCGATTCAAACAAGACACGTTAGCAGTGAATAATGCAAACTCACAGAGCAGGAGAACACGCTCCTCATTTATCACAGGAATGCTGTCTACTGAGGGAACTCAATGTCACACATCCTGAAAAATAAAATGCCTCACGTTTCCACATAAATTTTCAACACTGATAATAATCATAAATGTTTCTTGAGCAGCAAATCATCATATTAGAATGATTTCTGAAGGATCATGTGACACTGAAGACTGGAGTAATGATGCTGAAAATTCAGCTTTGATCACAGGAATAAATTACACTTTACTATATATTCACATTGATTTACACTAGAATAATATTTCACTGTTTTACTGTATTTTTGATCAAATAAACGCAGCTTTGATGAGCAGAAGAAAACATTAAAACATCTTTTGAACGGTAGTGTACATATATCACATACATGCAGCCGAGTCAAAGGAGAGCTGAGATCTTTTCAGCATTAAAAACTGCAGCTGCATTTGATACTAACAGAGCAGCGCATTAGAGAGATTCTCCGGCGCTCTCGTCCTCCACGTCAGAGAGTAAGTTCCCTGATCTGCAGGGTCACGGTGGGCGGCAGATTGAATTATTCCCACCACGCCCAGAACACAAAAAGATGACACGACACGGATCGTCTTCTAACCGCCTCATGATGAGGAAGCTGGCGGCGGAGGTGACGGGCGGCGTGTAATTACGCCAGTGGACTCGTTTAATCAATCATCCCGGCGAGGGTGTTTATGGGCCGGAGAAGTCCCGAGACCCCCTTTCCCAACCGGCACCGCTGGCTGATCCATGTTCGTTAAATGCACATTAATCTGAATTTGGCAGCGTAATCAACAACCCAACTGGAGTGTGAAATTGAATTCTGTGGTGGAACAGCGCGCCGCGGCTTTTATGCAAGGCCTGCAGAAAAGGAAGGTGCCACAACATCAGTTCATCACAATGAGCGCGTGCGTGCCCGAGTTCCCAAGTCCCCGAGCTGTCGGCCTTTAACGGCCTGCCGTTCCCAACAGCGCCAGCAAAGCGCTTGGCTCGCTGAA
The DNA here is from genome assembly GCF_024489055.1 of Chanodichthys erythropterus. NCBI lineage: Eukaryota > Metazoa > Chordata > Actinopteri > Cypriniformes > Xenocyprididae > Chanodichthys > Chanodichthys erythropterus. The sequence goes on along the minus strand of NC_090224.1, from coordinate 23,428,862 downwards.
AGTGACCGAGTCGAGGTGAATGAGAAAGAAAGAGGTTCATTATGACTTCGGTGAGCCGAGACTGATGGGAGTCGCAGCCTGAATGTGCCGAACACTCCCAATCACGTCGTACAGCAAATCACACACGTAATACAGTGAGCATACAGTAGAGATTTCCCTGAATCGCTCTCTAATGCGACCTTGTGTGAAGGAACAAAACCTGCCAAGAATATGCCTCATATTTCACCTCAAAAATCAAAGACAAATTAACATTAGGAACATTAGGCATTGCGACATTATTTTCATGACAAAAAAACATATTTACACAAAAAAATCTCATTGGTGAAATAAGAGAAAATGACAACAAATCATTAACAGCATGAAATTGGATATTTAAAATCATACTGGATGTACTGAATTTAATTCATGCTGTTTTAAAATAAAATAGTTTTCATACAGTGAAAATAGTGTCAAGTTCTTTCATATTGTCAGATATGATACAGACATTTCTTTATGAGATTCATCTGATGATGGCGACGGTAAGACTAAATACAAAACAATATGCATCTTGCAAATTCTGCAATATATGTCACAACACATTGAGGAATTATCCAGGAAGCGGCCTAGTGTACTTCTTAAGCACGCTGATGTCTTTTCAGTGATCCTGAAATATTTGTGAATTAAAATGACAACAGCACATCCCGGTTCAGAGCGCGTCTGGGATGAGCCGCTGTTATCTGGGAGATTGCTACTGTTCCATTAATTGATTCCTGTGCCGCTCTCATGAGTAATTCCGTGTCTCTGCCGGCCGCGCTCTTTTCACGGGAGAGTAGATTAAGAACTGACACGAGATCCATCACTGCGGAGCATCGGAGCACCACAGCCCGAGCAGTGATGCGACCCGGGAGATAATACGCCCTGCACAGCCTGCGGGTGAGGACCGGACAGTGTCTGCAGAACGTCCACTGCAATCTTTAATTCTACACAGCGCTGGGAAGCTTCCATTGGGAACAATGCGGCATTTATACGGGAACGGGAAGTGCGTGAACTGAGCATTAATGCAATGTAAAAGCATGTACCGAATACATGCATGTAAATGTAGTGCGCCTTAATGACTGTGCATTTTTGCTGCCACAAGATGTTTAAGCAAAACAATTGATCTCTATGGAGCCTTTCATTCCAAAATCGGCCCAGCAATGATCTCTGAGGAGACAAGCTGCATTTGACTCAAGGTTTGGTTTAAAATTAAATGTAATTATTCAGTAATATTATTGATCTGACTGCACAGATATTTGAGCTGAACTGATCTGAATAATGACTCTATTGTCTTCTGTAGAGCAGCTTTACAGCAGAATCTGAATTTGCATATAAGTGGCTTTTCTTGCCATAAATGCTTGGATAACACGCCTACGTCTCCTTTGACTAAAAATAATGGCTAGTGCATTGGCTGGGATAAACGTAAACCTACCAACATCCGTTGCCACGATTTAAGAAATGACTTTAGAACGTTTTAGTTGAATAACATCAGTTAATGGAAACGGCGTCATTCCGCAGTAGTTTTTTAATCGAAATTTAGAAAATATCGCAAATCTGTAATGGAAATGTGGCTTTTGATTCTGTTAGTTTGTTTCTGTTTGTCACTGTGAAGCTGCTTTGAAACAATCGGTAAAGTATAAAACGCTACAGAAAAATGTACGTTTGGATTTCTTTCGCATCGTGAACCACATAAACTTGTCGCATCAATAATGCATTGGTGTATTTTGACATGATGCCCCTGAGAGAAAAATGTGAACACGTCATCTTTAGAAGCTGCTTATCAGGACGCTGAGTTTATCTTTACCTTGCTTATGACGAGCGAAGACGTGTTTTCTGACAGTCTGGGGTACGTGTACGAACTGTACGACCCCTGCGGCGCCGCTTTAAATGCGCTGATGCCGTACGGCACGCTGGGCTCCTGCAGGCCAGATCCCGACCTGGAGCGCTGCCGGATGGCCGGCTGAGGACTCGTCTGACTGATGTATGAGGACTTGGGCCTCTTGTCGTAGTCCTCCCTCAGTCCCGCTCCGTATCCCCAGTCTCCGTCGGGGTAGGTCATCTGCTCGCTGTGGATGGAGACCCGAGACGGCGTTCCCAGCGGCTGTTCCCTGTAATCCTGACTGGATCCCCCCAGAGAAGCCCGGTAGTAGTCCCTCCGCCCGCCCATGGCCATCTCGTCGGTGGACAGCCGCATCTTGCTCTCCAGGTAGGCGTGGTAGTCCGGAGGCATCTTGGCGTAGTCCGAAGACTTCTGAGGCATGGCGTCGGGATAGAAGGGACTCCGGATCGGATGGCCGTTCTGTTTGAGGGAGAAGCGGTAGTGCCGTCCGACCGGCCACTCCCCGTCATGGACGCGGTACGGATCTAGTGAGAAGTCCTTGCTGCTGTCCAGGTCGCACGAGTAGCGGCCATAGTAGTGTCCGAAGCCGTTCTCCTCCGGCCCGCCGGCGTTGGACGTGGACGCAGACGCTGGTTTGCTGGCCTGATGGGCTCCGGGCGGACTCTCTTTCCTCAGAGAGTTGGAGCGGGTCACGGAGATGCTGTCAAACTCCTCCAGCAGGCCGTTGATGGAGGCGTCTTTGGGCGGCCGGCTACCACGGACAATGGTCTGCAAAGAGAAGGCAGGAGAGTCAGTGAGAGACTTGAAGGTCCAGGCCAGAGCATTTCACCACATTGTGCTATATTTTGACAGAGTCAAACAGCAGTGGGAGTGCGATCAGAACAGGTTTGGCAGCAGCGCTCTCACGAGCTGAGCCTGAATGAATCACAGCGTTGCTCATCTCATCCCACTGCCGCTTAAGCATGTTACACAGCTGTGTCGTGACTCGCTGCAGAATAAAACCCTGAAACAGACCCAAAATATATGAGTGGCATAAGCTGAAAGGCCCAACGGAAGGTTTTTCCCAACTTCCCCACTTGATAGTCATCCAAAACCTCATTACAATTACATGAGCAGATTACAAAAGACAGACATTAGATGACTCTTTTCATATTTTCTATACAGTACAGTCTGACCTAACACAGGTGAAACCAATCCCACAGATGCACACTGCAGATGAAGATCACACAGACGGCAAGAAAACACCTTAGCAACTGCAAAGCAACATACTAAAAATACTCTGAACATAGAAACATAGTGACAACCCTTCACAACACCATAACATCAGGACAGAGAGGTTTGTACAGTCAACTCAATATCTTGTGAAACTGACGAATGTAGTCATTTACTAGATTAATATTTAATTTCTGTATTTTTGAGTAACTGCTACTGTATGCACAAGTACAAATTGTGGTAAATTGATGATTGTTAAAAGATTAAATCTTAAAAGAGGACTGTAATGTGAGTCAGAGTATATTTCTAGACATGACCGTACAGTATGCGGTGTGTGACGCTCCAGTAAAGAGTGGCCTCGGTGATCTTGACCTGCATCTGCAGTAGAAAAACGACCTCATTTAGTTTGCTGCTGCAGCTCTTTAAGTAACGTCACATGACCTCGAGGAAGAGTAGTACAGAGGTCTGGACTGATCCAGAACAAGAGATCTTAAGCATGCTGTAGAGTTTTGTTCCAGATGCCTGTCATCAATCAAAACACCTTGATGAGCTCATTCAGATCAAACTCCTCAGGCAGGTGGAATCATGGGTAGACGGTCACATTCATGCTGTGAAACCCCTGTAAGATCCACCAGGAGCAAGACTGAATCATCATCCAACCCTATCGTTCCTCCAGCTTAATGCTGTAAAACCCTTTTGGTTGTAACTGGTCTTTTGGTTGATTGTAGCATTGAGATAAACTAATGCATGTCAGTGTTGGTCCATGTGAACTGAAAGATTCAATCTATTAAACACCAACATGAGTCAAGCTGAGACCAGAATGAGATCAAGCCGTCTGACCACATTCACATGCACATCATTTTCAGATTGGCCCACATTAAACCTTTACTCTGAAGCTCAATATAAACACATTCTCAGTGTTTAATGTGCATGTAAAATAGAGAAGCACAAGATCGATTTTCACATTCTCACTTCAAATTAAAAATCAAATCAGATAACAGGTAAAACAATATAAATACAGTAAATGTGCATGAACAGAAACACTTTCAGATCTATAATCATGAAGTTTTTGATTTAACAGATCTGAAGTGCTGGAACAGGTGGTCAGGTTAAGAGAAACAGAGGAGCTAATAAACGTCACACTCCTTCAGCACAGAAAGAGGAAATAAATCTCCCGGACAGGCCAGTCTCCTCCTCACAGGAGCATTACACTGAGTGTCATCCATCTCTTTAATGCGCGTGTCTCTGAGCTCATTCACTGAGCAGAGTCCATCTGAAGAGAATGTGATCACAGGCCTTCACACCTCTGATCTGCTGCCGTCACTTCAATACACCCGCTAACACTCACTCAGACTAATGTTGGTTAGTCAAATAAAGCTCCGCTTAGACTCAGAGCCATCAGAGGCTCATTTGAATAAGACACAAACACCCTAAATATGATACCAACTGTACAGTAATGCGCTAACTAGATTAAATAAAAGTTAGTCAAGACAAACTTTATGTTATCTCGAGAACGCCTGGCCGGAAAGTTTGAATTAGTTTTGCCATGCAGATAGACAGATGTTGTTCTGGGTGTTTGAAGAGAGGTCATATCAATCACAAGTTCAGTACCGCAAGGCTCAGTACTAGGACCGTTGCTTTTCATCCTGTCTAAACTACAGCATATGCTCTCAATGACAAATGCGAAACAGTTAGTTCATGCGTTCATGACCTCAAGGCCAGATTACTGTAACGCTCTACTGGGTGGTTGCCCTGCAAGCTTAATAAACAAACTCCAGCTGGTCCAGCAGCTAGAGTTCTTACTAGAACCAGGAAGTATGACCATATTAGCCCGGTTCTGTCAACACGCCATTGGCTTCCTATTAAACATTGCATACATTTTAATATCTTGCTAATTACTTACAAAGTACTAAATGGTTTAGCTCCCCAGTACTTGAGCGAGCTCTAAACACATTATAGACCCACATGTCTATTGCAATTTCGAATAAAACCAGACACACTCTGTCAGTTTACATCGAGACAAAACATCTCTTTAACCAGGCATACACATAACACATTATCACATCTCAATAATTCAAATCAGTTGATTGTTAAGGCTGCATAAATTAGGTCACTTCCTATAACACCTGATGTACTTGTTACATCGTAAGAAGAATGGTATCTATGCTAAAATTAGTCTCTTTGTTTATCCCGAGGTTAGCGTTGTCAGCCATATCCGGTCCGTATCCAGATCAGATGTTGGACCTGTAGTTAGACACGACCACAACACAGCCCTGAATGTCACCAGAGACCATGTCTACTAGACAATCCCCTGTGAAGACCTCATCGTCACGACAACTCTCGGCACAGATCCTCAGCAAGGTCCACAAGAACCAGACAAGTCCTCAGCACCGAGCTTATGGCCAGCTTTGGCTCCATCTGTACTGTATAAAGCGCTATATAAATAAAGGTGACTTGACTTGTTTGCTAGGGTGTTCTGGGTCACTGCTAGGTGGTTTCGATGTGGTTGCTAAGGTATTTTATGTGGTTGTTAGGGTGTTCCTATGCAGTTGCTAGGGTGTTTTGGGTCATTGCTAAGAGGTTTTTATGTGGTTGCTAGATGTCATGCTTGGCTGCAGTAAAGCGCACAAAGAGAAGGAATCAGGTTCGACACTGTCTTAAACAATATCCACAGAGAAATCCAAATGAAGGCAGGAAGGAAAACACAACTATACATCGACGAGACCGGACAAATAAGAACTGAAAACACAGGAACTTAAATACACAGGCAAACAAGGTGATTAATGACGACACAGCTGATGGCAAATCAAATCAGCAACCATAGTGACAAACACAGGGAATGGTGCAAACACAAAACAAAGTCCAGACTCAATGACACTGTGACACCACACTCCCTCCAGGAAAAGTGTGGCCTTGCACCTGCAGGGTGAATGGAGGAGGAGGCTCAAGAGGGGGATGGGAATCTGGGAGAAGGACGGAACAAAAGAAAATTCAGGATGCAGGTGGTGGTGTGATCCAGGGGATGGTCTTGAGCAGGAGCGGCTTATGGTGATCCAGGCCACAGCCAAAACAGCATCCCATGGTGGCGTTGCCGGAGGGAGGACACATGGTGGTGAGGGTCTTAACGCCACCATGGGGATGAGTGGAGGAGACGGAGCCGATGGACGTTGAGCCCTCGGTGCAGACAGAGAGCCAAGGAGCAGAGTGACGCTGAAGGAGGCCCCAACAAAGCTGCAGCAATGACCCCCCGAGAACGAAGCAGGGGATTAGATGGCTTGGGTAGATGCACAGTTTGAGATTTGTAGAGGTGGGAGAGGGAGGCTGGGCGGGACCAGTAAGTCCAAAACAGAGCAGACAGTATCAGGTGGGATTAAAGGGTTAGGGAATCCTCCTCTCCAAAATCAAAATAACTGTTCATGGTGGTGACTAGAAACTCACTCTCAGTGGCGAAAGCGTGGGTCTACACCTTCAAACTCTTCACGAACTCCCCCGGCGATGGATGGTGCAGCCAGCTCGCACACCTGGTCAGACACGTGAGGCTCAGGCTCTGGGGCGATGTCTTGCTCAGTCGTTCCTGTAGGCACTGGCTCATGCATCGCGGGCTCTCTGTCTGCGGTGGGCTCATGCTGCCGCTCCTCGCCGTCTTATGGTTTCTGTTTGGGCACCAGGTTAGGAGTGGGGTTGGTGTCATCGTCGTCATGTCTGGCGGTGAGCGGCGATCCACATGGGACCAGCAACCACTCCGCAACTTCAAAAAAGCTCCCTTGAGGGCCTTTGTGGCATTGTGGCATTTACCATAGTGACGGGGGAAAAAAACAAAAAGAACACTCACTGTCATGGCAAATATTTTGCCATGTTTTATCACTTCTCGCTCCGGTCTTCTATCATGCTTGGCTGCAGTAAAACTCGTGAAGAGAAGGAATCAGGTTCAAAACAGTCTTTAATAATATCCATAGGGAAATCAAAACAAAGGCAGGAAGGAAAACACAACCATACATCGACAAAACCGGACAAATAAGAACTGAACACAAAGGAACTAAAATACAAAGGCAAACAAGGTGATTAGCGACGACACAGCTGAACGTGATGGCAAATCAAATCAGCAACCATACACAGGGAAATGGTGCAAACGCAACACAAAGTCCAGACTGAATGACACCGTGACACTGGGGTGTTGTGATGCCGTTCCAAGGGTGTTTTAATCGGGGTAGCATAAAAGAAGAATAAAAAGTAGAATAAAAATTAATTGAAATTCAAAGAAAATCAACTTTCAATAATTCAAAATTGCAAGTGCCATTTTTAACAGTCTTTAAAGGGACAGTTCACCCAGAAATCATCGTTCTGTCATCACTTACTGCCGTTCAAACCTGAGTGACGTTCTTTATTCTGACAAACACGAAAGAAGATATTTTGAAGAATGTTGGGAACCAAACAACATCAGAGCCACTGACTGTCATTATATGGACTAAAAAATGAGAAAATTTAACAGAATAAAGTCATGCAGGTTTGAACGACATGATGGTGACAGATTGATGACTTGATGAATTTCGAATATTGAAACAAGCATTTTCTGTGAAGCTGCTTTCAAACTATATGTTGTTGAAAACGCTACACAAATAAACGTGAATACAAATCTTGAATGCTGAATTGGCAAAGCCGTTATGGGCCTTACAGACAGAGAGAAATCACTCAAAGTGAATAAAAACATCATGACCGACACCAACATACAAAAACAAACAATGAAATACTTTTTAAAAAGGACAGAAATCTATATCTTTAATTAAAGAGACAGCACACTAGAGTCGAGTGTGTGCGCTTCTGGAGGTGATGGAGGTTAATTATGTGTCGTATCTCCGTCAGACTCACAATCAAACGGGCTGCTGGGAATCTGCGAATGAGACGCCTGCGTTTGTTCTGTTAGCATTAGCGGCGTGATGACAGCAGCCATATTTCAGCAGCCCTGCCGTGTGGCGATAAGCTGTAACAGATCCGGCGGCGGCACGAGCGTCTCGAGGTAAAGGTGCGGCGTGAGTGAAAGTGCTCATCCGCAGATAAGCTGAGAGTTAACCTTGAGCTTAATGAAGTGTGTGTATGTGTGTGTGTGTGTGTGTGTGTGTGTGGACGTAATTAATGACACTGCTGATTTCTGCGCAGGGGACAGTTGGCCAATGACCACACGGAAACTCCGACCCGCCTCCACGCGTCCAATCACACGCATGCATTATATCTGCATTGACGTCACAAAGCTACAACTTCCTGTTCCAGCGTTTCATAAGCACACGCTGCAAAACAAACTACAGTAGGAACATGTTAATTTGAGCACATTAAGCATATTTAAGTCAAGTTTATTTGTAACAGGGTTATTACAGTTAACTAAAACTACAACCAAAACCATAAAAAATTCTTACTTGAAATAAAAAGAATGTTAACTGAAAAAAATATATATATACAAAACCAAACTTCTGCTAGTTTTTTCTCTTCTCATTTTCATTTAGTTTAACTTGATGTACTAAAATAACTCAAATAAAACAGAAATACAAATGAATAAAAATAAAGATACATTCTACAATGATATAAACAATCACGCAGTTGAGATGTGTTATATATATTAGATCGCTCTATGTGAGTGTCTGTATGTACACTGTAAAAAAATATTAAACTAAACTTAATTTACCGTGTTTGTCCAATAAAGCTGTCCAATTAATAATGTCTACTGAGATTTAATAAGGTAATGCATGCCAAAATACTGGAGTTATCTTATGATTTACAATGCAAAAATGATCTCATACTCAACAAGAAAATCATTTACTGTAACACACTGCCAATCAAACTGACCTTTTTTGTTGTTGTTGTTGTTTGTTTTTTTAGCATAAATAGAACAAGGTTTTTAAAGTTTTCAAAATGAGAACAGACAAAAACGTCCATTTAAGGGTGTTTAGTCTTTATTTCTTAGGATGATAAATCTCTTTTTGGATAGACTTTTTCTCAAATGAAGGATGAGAGAAATATTGTATTGATGAAGATCAGAACTCCTCTGCTGCCATCTGCTGCTCAACACTGAACACTGCACACTACACACCACACACAGTACACACTACAAACACCACACACACTACACACACTCACACACTACAAAGCTCCCAATTTCAGGACTGTCTAGCGTTTGGTCACCCTATCTAGGACACATTTCTCAAAACTCAGCTCACTTTCTCACCCAGTTCTCCTGACCATCACAGCAGTGAATTTCACATCCCAAAACTCCCAAAACACTTCTTTCACGTCTCAAATCAAGTCATTCACACAGTAACACAGTCACACATAACACAATGAGCTATTATATGCTGTTTATACAGTGAGTCTATAACACAAGAATCACTCTCCACTGTCCAGAATTCACTGCAGTTTATGTCACATGATCCATGTTTCATTACAGGTGTTTTTGTACAGATGGTGATGAATCTGATTTGATAGTCTTTCATTTTTAAGATTCAGATTATATTTCAATATAGTATTGCTGTAGAACTGTAGCAAATCTCTGTCATCTTCAGTTTGTATTATGTTAGATTTGAACAGGTTTAACAGTTCTGAAAAGGGAATGTAAACATGTGCAAACAGAGCTTTACTGGAGTTTGTGTTTGAGTGTGAAATGAATCCATGTAATCTGATAGTTATTTACTGTATTTACTAACTTTCCCATTAAGTTAACATTATTTCTGAATGTTCTCTGAACATTCAAAATGTCCAGTTTTTAAACGTAAATAAAATAATGTGGTAATGTGAACGTTGAGGAAACATCCCATTTCATAATTTTTTCAATTATGGGAACGTTACTTTTGAATGTTCTCTGAAACAAGTAGTAACATTTAGAAAACGTTACATGAACAACTGAAACATTTGAAGAAAAAACTCCATGAATAATGTATGAATAATGTTTTTGTGGTAACGTTTTGAGAACATTATTAAAGACCAGATAACTTCATCATTTCAGTGAGTGGAATGAGTTGATGAACGTTTGACTGGAGGCACGTAAACCTGTGAAATCATGGGATTTGCCGCATCACTGCAAACACATGATCATATGATCAAATGAACAAATGAAATTCAAGTTTCATGAAATGAAGTTGTGAAGTCGTCTGCTCTGAAGTGTGACCACAGCGACAGATTCACACTGTACTCTGATGACATGTAAATCTAGTTTGCACTGTTAAAGATGAACACACTGCTGTACCCACAGTGACCACAAGAAGGCGTCAGTCTCTCCTCATGTCACTGTGGATCAGTGCTCACCACACACACACACACACACACACATGCAGCCAAAAATAATCCAGTGAAACACGCTAAGATCCGACCCGAGGCTTCTGAACATAAATCTACTGATGATCTTCACCTTCAAAACATCCAATGACAAACATGAGTAAAGGTTTCCTTTAAAATGATCAATTTCTCTTCTAAAACTACAGATGTTTCTTTTTATCAACTAATATATTTACACACAAACTCAAACTCAAATCTATTGATTCTTCAATATTGTCCAATAAGAGGACTAAACCATAAAGCAAGTTTAAACGTCTCAATGGACATCAAATAACATTTTTACATTAACATTTTATGCATTTGGCAGACGCTTTTATCCAAAGCGACTTACATTGCATTATACTATACATTTGTATCTGAGTATGTGCAATCCCTGGGATCGAACCCATGACCTTGGCATTGCTAGTGCCATGCTCTAACCACTGAGCTACAGGAAAGCTGTAAAGAAATAAAGCTGTAAAGAAATAAAGAAAATTACCATCCATTGAAGGGAAAGCAGCAGCACAAACATCAGTAAGTATATTTAATCCAATTCATCAATATTATATTTAGTGCTGTTGGTTGGTTTGTGTCTCTAATGCCAAATGAACACAGGAAAGGAGGCAGAGAAGAGCTTCTCAAGTGGCAACTGGCCGTCTTTACAGACTGTTTAATGCTGCTCAGATATGGCATCAATGCATTTACACAGCAGTTTTAATAGTATACTTTTACACTCGGGGCTGAGGTGGGTCAGAGCAGGCATACTTTAGTCTGGTTCTTATGCAGCATTATGTTTTCCACAGAATTTTGAGCAGACAGCCTTAAATCAGAAGTGTAAAGATGCCTTAAAACATTCATCCAGTTTGATCAAAAGACAAACCAGTGTGATAATCTCAACATTTCAAAAGATGACGTCCTCAGGTCTGATACTGAGAAATTACTATCTTTTCTATCAATATGAACTGTTCAGTTACTTCTCATCATGTGAATAATCACTCACTGTCTGATCTTGACCAGAGCAGATTCCTGATGTTCACTTTTATAGAAATATCCTCCTTAAAATACAACACAAGCATACTGATAAGAAATAGACTTCAGCAGGAATTACCCGATGTGTTTATAACGGATTTGTGTCTAGCTGGCAGATGAATAAACGGATGCAGTGATTGATGTGCTGCGCTCTGAGGATTCAGCGCGTCTGAAAGCCACACCTGTGTGTGTTTACGGGTCCAGCTGGAGCCGCTGGGAAGCTTTGGCCGCGTTCCGTCCGTCCGGCTCCAGCCGAGAGCGTCTGCACCTGCTGCTCTGCCATTCGTCTGTCTGTCCATCGCTCTCGGCCCGTCCTGTACGCTCACTTTGTGCTTGCTGAGCAGCAGAGGCCTGATGTCAGGTTTTCCGCCCATCGTCTCAGGCCTCATCTAGTTCATACAACACTGTGAAACAATAACTGCAGTCATAATGGGTGGTGCTCCAACGTTACTATTCCTGAAGAGAGGCATGAACCAAGAGTCTACGTTTTTTCCATTAGTTTGATGCAACTGGCTTCAACTTCAATGATGCTCCAGGCCTTGAGTGTGCTAGTAACTCCACCGCATGGAAATATTATACAATATGATATTTGAACGCTGTAGCAACCGCATCCTCTTTAACACGCCACGGTCTGACAGCGGTGCAGCTTCACAACATGGAAAGTCCATTACAGAACAAAATACACACATAACATGCTCAACTTTAACTGTATGACACTGATTAAGTTCGAGTCTATCTGTGCATCGAAGCGCATGCGGTGCTGCGGGACACACAGCTGTCTTTTAAATCGTGGGAACACATCAGAACGCCCACCCGACGGTCCCTCCTCGTCCTCTCGGTTACCGGCACACATGGCCTGCCAATAAGGGAAACGCATCATTCATCTGTCACAGCCAAGCGTTTCTAAAAATACAGCGGACTAAACCCCAGTGACTCACGCAGTGACCCTGATGGGTAAACCAGTCGACCTGACACGGCTGAGATGATAAACCACAGCAAATCAACACAGAGCGCAAACAAACACACACAATCCGCTCTGGACTGCAAGTAGAGAGTGTTTCTACACACACAACACAAACACAGAACACACACTGAACTCTAAGGTGAGACGCACAGGTGATTAGGGTAAAAATTTAACTAATACACATCACCATACTTCCCTAGTTCATTCATTACTTTAAGAATTACACACATTTGTTTGTATTACAAGTTTTCCAAAATGTTATGTTTGAATACGCAAAGTATGCATTATCTAATTAAATACACACGCACTGTATTTGTATTTATTTCAGATAAATCTGAACACTGAATAAAGCCAGGTTCAACATTCTTGTTTAATTTCATTGACATGTTAGAGTTAAAGGTTTTTACAGAAGGGATTTTGGATTTCTCTTTTTATCACTCCATAAATCAGAAAAAACTGTCAACAGACAGAAAAATACATATTCGCCATGTTTTTAGGAATAAAATGTTAAATAAATATGAGGTGAATGATATATAAACAAACCCCTCAGTAAAAACTTTCAGAATATAGCCAGGAATAAAACTGTAAATTTTGGTGTGTGTAAGTGCTGCTGAAGTGGAGATAAAATCTTTTAAAGATATATAGTGCAAATGAAATCTAGACGCAAATAGATAAAGTGCAATAAAATAAACTCTTAAAAGTGTTTAAAAGTCCAAAACACTTTACTAACTTGCAAAAACACATTAATTAATTAAAAAAAGACAAATAGCCTAAAATTTCCATTAAAACACTTTAAAATTTTCACTTTTCAATTCAGTTAAACGTCTTACAGGCTGACAATAACAGAATAAAAAAATTAACTATTTGGGTGAATATTCCCTTTATTTTTGCTTAAAATAAATAATTAAGACTATTTGAGGAACATTAGAATATAATTTGATTGCATTCGTCCATGAATGAGCTCAGATCTTCATCATATGGTTTGTTATATCGACACATGCACAATAAAAACTTCAGCACAAGATGTTATGATTCATGCCAACAGATGGACTCTGATATTTCATGAAATGACTGATCTCAGATCTAATGATCCTGTTCATCATATCAAGCCATATGACATATAACGCAGCATTCATAAAAGGTTTATGAATCGGATCAGCTCACGTGCTCCGCGCTCGTCTTCTCATCCTGCAATCAAACTCCAAACATGCATTTCTGATTCAACGGCGTCAGAGTTCATCATTAGTTTGGTCTGTTGGCTCATGCATCTTGGCCCTAAACACAATGATGTAAGAACTACATCATACACTCATGACTAAAATGCATGTGGCCAAGCAGAGAAGGAAATTAAGACCAAAACAGGGGGAAGGAGAGAAAACAAACGAGAGAGGACTAAGAAAGCAAGGAAAGAGGGCATACTTTTCGCAACGGCGACTCAGCCAACCGGACTTTCTTGGGAGATATCTGTGAAGAGAGCAAGAGAATTAATTTCCGTGTATCCCTCTTCAGAGATATCTCCTACAGTACAGCTACATCTCCTGAAGGTGCCAGTGCTGCAGCCGCCCGACTCCCGCGCTAACTAACCTGGCTAGTGTCCGATCACGCACCACTACAGCATCAATGGAACGGTTTATTTCTAATAAACTGTTGTTAAATTGTATACATTCATGATTCATGATATATTTTGATTACAAAAAATTAATTTAACAATTAAAATGGAAAAACAGAATGCACAAAAACTAAAACAGAAAACAAGAATTTGGGGGAAAATAAAACGGAATTTGGGAAAAAATAAAATGGAGGGTTTTTTTATTAAAAATTTTTTGTATTGTATACGTTTCATGATTTCATTTAAATAAACACTTTCTGATTACAAAAAAAATAATTTAACAATTAAAACAGAATGCAAATGCAAAATGGAATCTAGAAAAAAGAAAATGGAATCCAGAAAAAAAAAAAAAAAAAAAAAAAAAATATATATATATATATATATATATATATATATATATATATATATATATATATATAATAAAATAAAAAAAAGAAAATTAAAATGTGAGAAAAAAAAGTTTTTTTTTTTTTTTTTTTAAATACACAAAAATTAAAACAGGAGAAAAAACAGAAACCAGAAAATGAAAACGGAAAAACTGGAATTTGAGGAAAAGTAAAGTGTATTTCATTGGGGTTTGTGTTTTCAGCTTCATTATTCACTCTCGGTGTCGCTCCAGAAGCACAAGCTGAACTGAATCAAAAGTCAAAAGAGAAAATCTGAAGAATCTGTTCAATGTGGTCATGACTGTCGAACTCTAAACCGGACAAAAACACCACAAACACATCATGAAAGTATAGAATAACACATAAGCACAAATGAACGACCTCCATGATACTATGCTGCATTATGGTTTATTTAGTCCTTTCAGAGTTTGACAGTCATGACCTCTGACCTCTCAGAATCTCTCCTTCAGTTCAGAGTGAATGATGACAGACTGTTCATTTCTGGCTGAATTATCCTTTATTTACCCTGTTTTAGAAGCATGTGGATCACTGAGAAACGAGACGCTCTGATAGCTGAGATCAGCACATTAACATGTTTTATCAGCACGTGTGTTCTGGGATTCGAAACCGTGACTGTAGTGTTGCCAGCGCCATGATTCCTGTAGCTCAGATAGTATATAATGGCGATGATAACGCCAAGGTCATGGGTTCGATTCCCAGGGAATGCATGAACTGATAAAACGTACACCTTGCAATGTAATTGCTTTGGATAAAAGCCTTTCCTAAATGCACAAATGTAAATGTTGGGCTTATATGTATATCAGCAATGACACGGTGCAAAATATTAATCTATTAAACTCATCTTTGTAACTAAAGACTGAAGTGCTGGAGTTTGTTGAGCTCACGTCAGGCAGCGTCCCACTAGTCAGCTTCATTTATGTAACAGCTGGAAGATCAGAGCGTGTCGTGACGTCTAGTCTGTAGTTTAGCTAGTGAGACGCTGCGGTGACACCGGACACAAACAGGAGACGAGAGGTGAAGATACAGCACAGACTGAGCTAACGGGACAGGAGAGAGGCGACACTGGCACTTTATCCCCAAACACACACATATATATATATATATACACATCATAAACACGTGAAACATCTCAAGCACAGTTCTGGAGAGGAAACTGGGAAGATCCCGCTGAAAAGAGCCGTTCACAGCGGAATGAGAGGTTTGCAGCCTGTGACAGCAGCTCTTTTCAGCAGAGAATCAGCAGCTCTGGAGCTCCGGCTGGACGAGAAACAGCGACTGACGAGCTAACCCTAACCAAAAAACATGATGATCATCATGCGAAAATTTATGTAGATTTACAGATTTATACGTGATTCATACTGTAAAAAAAATGTATATGATAAATATATCAATATATTATTTGGAAAATATTGAGTGTCTATTAAGTTATTATTTTGTGTACTCATTATTCTACTGTACTGTTAGATGTAATATTTTTTTTTATATTTAATTTTTTTTATTTAATTATTTATTTTAAATCTTATATTTATTTTAATACATTTTAAAATGTTATTCTAATCACTTTTTTGTTTATATTAAATCACATATTTATTTGAATTTAATGTTTATTTGAATCACGTTTAAATTTTTAAAAATATTTTAATCACATTTTTATTGGTTTATTTATTAATTTTAATCTCATTTTATTTATTTTATTCACATTTTTATTTATTTACTTAATAACATTTTTATTTATATTTTATATATATATATATATATATATATATATATATATATATATATTTATTAATTCACATTTTTATTCATTTATTTAAATCAGAAATAATTTATTTAATCACATTTTTATTCAAATCTAATGTTTATATATTTATTTTAATCACATTTTTTTATTTAATTAACATTTTATTTATTATTATTTAATTTTTTATTTATTTGCTTAACATTTTTATTTCTTTATATCAGAAATAATTTATTTAATAACATTTTTATTTAAATAGAATGTTTATTTATTTTAATCACATTTTTTTATTTTTTTTAATCATTTTTATTTAAACCTAATGTGTATTTATTTATTTGAATCTTTTTTTCATTTATTTATTTGCATAGTGTTTTGAACAGAGCTCATTTACTCTAATAATCGCCTCTAAAATGAGCCAGCGTGGAAGGACAAGAGCTGCCGACAGTCGAGAGAGAAACAGGAAGTGCGAGGCTGGAACAGGAAGTGATGCGTGCGGTACCTTCATGGGGGCGAGCTGTATGGGCGTGATGTAGGACGGGTCCACCATGGGTTTGGGCCGGTTTGCCGTGTCGGCCAGCAGACTCTGCCATTGCTGCGGCAGGCCGGTGAACTTCTGCTCGTGCGGGTCGAAGCCCGTGTGGACGCGGTGCTCGAAGTTGGAAGGGGCCGAAATCTCCAGCCTCTTCTTCTTCTTTCCAAACATGTTGGAAAAGCTGGAAAAACCTGAAACAGCAGAGAGAGGGGAAGACTTTTAGACTGAATCAAATTAATTTCATAACACAGTTATTGAACAGAACTGAATCAACATTAAACTGAATTGATCTGATTGAACTTTGCAACATTAACACTTAATGATCTGAACTGAACTGTCTTCTGTAGAGCTGCTTTACAGCTGAATCTGAATGCGTCTCATATCTGATGAACTTTGTGATTCTGATATGACACTATAGAAATAAATGAGACTCGACTGACGTTCGGACGATTCGCTCTCATTATTCTCAGCGATTCTTTTCACAAATACTGACAAGATGCAGAAACACTTCATTACTATTTCAATACAGATGTGGATCATTTCTTCCACATTACATGAAATAATGTCACATGGTCCTAAAACAGGCTTCATTTTCTTTATGACTAATAATATCCTTTCATTATTTAGTTCTTCAGGTTTCAGCAGCTTTATGTTCATGCACACACACACACACACACACTCACACACT
This sequence comes from Chanodichthys erythropterus, assembly GCF_024489055.1. Lineage (NCBI taxonomy): Eukaryota > Metazoa > Chordata > Actinopteri > Cypriniformes > Xenocyprididae > Chanodichthys > Chanodichthys erythropterus. The sequence goes on along the minus strand of NC_090224.1, from coordinate 23,411,532 downwards.
CACACACACACACACACACACACACACACACACACTCACTCACACACACACACACACACACACACACTCACTCACACACACACACACACACACACACACACACACACACACTCACACACACACACACACTCACACACACACACACTCACACACTCACACACACTCACACACACACACACACTCACACACACACACACACACACACTCACACACACACACACACTCACACACACACACACACACTCACACTCACACACACACTCACACACACACACACACTCACACACTCACACTCACACACACTCACACTCACACACACACACACACTCACACACACTCACACTCACACACACACACACACACACACACACACACACACACACACACACACTCACACACACACACACACACACACACACACACACACTCACACACGCTGACGCAGCAGATTCCTCACACGCCGCTCAGAATAACATCAGTTCTCTCACACACTGTCAGTCAGCAGAACTCACTCATCTCCTTCATATCACAGGAGTTTCTGAAGAGAACACAGGAGCTCCACAGTCTCAGAAGATCTCAATCGTTTCTCATCAGATGATCAGAGCTGCTCCACACTAAATGTGTTTCTTTTCTGGTTTCCATTTTAATGCATTCATTCATTTTCAATGCATGACTAATTTATTGCATCTATAAAACTTTAACCATTCAATAAATATATATATTTTTAAAACAATAATGAAATCCATTAAATCTTTTTTAGCATTTTTAGGGCAAACTCTGTTTTCAATTTTCTTGATTTTGTGTTTTATGATTTAATACAAATGTATTAACTGTTTATATACTTTATACAATTTATATACTTAATTTAACACATCTTTTAAAATGTAACCAAAGGAAAATACTAATAACAATTATTATTATTATTATTATTATTATTATTATTGCTACTAATTTTTTAGAAGAAACGTGAGATCCGTCACTGAAAGCGGCACACATCCGCTGTAAGGTCTGCAGGGATTGGAGGGATTGTGGGCCGGTGGGCGTCAGCAGCTGTGACCCCGGATGACCCTGTGACCTACATCAGGACGGACAGATCGAAAATGGGATTACAAAGACTAGAGGAAGCTTACAGCGTCCTGGGACAGACAAGTACAGGAGACGTCACCGGCCTTCAGACGACGCGACAGACTCGAGCACAGTGATTCACAACGACTCAGTGATTCACATCATTCACAACGACTCAGTGATTCACATCATTCACAGCGATTCACAACGACTCAGTGATTCACATCATTCACAGCGATTCACAACGACTCAGTGATTCACATCATTCACAGCGATTCACAACGACTCAGTGATTCACATCATTCACAGCGATTCACAACGACTCAGTGATTCACATCATTCACAGCGATTCACAACGACTCAGTGATTCACATCATTCACAGCGATTCACAGTGATTCACATCATTCACAGCGATTCACAGTGATTCACATCATTCACAACGACTCACAGTGATTCACATCATTCACAGTGATTCACAACGACTCAGTGATTCACATCATTCACAGTGATTCACAACGACTCAGTGATTCACATCATTCACAGTGATTCACAACGACTCAGTGATTCACATCATTCACAGCGATTCACAACGACTCAGTGATTCACATCATTCACAGCGATTCACAGTGATTCACATCATTCACAACGACTCACAGTGATTCACATCATTCACAGCGATTCACAGCAATTCAAATCATTCACAGTGATTCACAGCGACTCATAGTGATTCATTCGCAGACTGTCCTGACATCAGACCAGCAAAACACAAACATACAAATCTTCGCATGAGCAGAGAAATGAAAAACTGGATGGAGTTTTCAGCTGATTCACCGTCAGGAAAAAGACCACAAGATCCAGAAGATTCAGTCACAGCAAAAGTGAGTGTGTGACAGACTCAAACATCATTCATTCAGACTCTGAGATCTGATTGGATCAGACGCATATGAAGCCGCTGTTAAATAATCAATGACAAATGAAAGATGAATTTTATATGATTGTGACCCAAACCACCTTCCAGTCAGACTGATGAATTATATTAATATGGCACAGCAACCACATCCTCACAACCGTCCAGAACACACAAGCAGCACCTGCACAGCAAAACTCACACATTCACAAGGCAAATTTTTAGTAAACATCACTAACCCTAGTTTTATAAGGGCAGTTACTGCAGTGATGATGAAATTCACTGCTTTAAGAGTGAAACGTGTCATTTCTGTGAGCTGGACAAATAAAGACTAGTTTCTCAAACCCTCTGCTGCCCATCTGTCATTGGTCAGTCAGACAGATAGTCCCGCCCCATAATCACATGACTGGGTTGGGACGTCATTTTGTTCAGGATTCTTTGATGAATATGAAGTTCTAAAGAGCAGCATCTATTTGAAATAGAATCTTTTGTAACATTATTAATGTCTTTACTGTCACTCTTTACTAATTTAATGTGTCCTTGATGAATAAAAGTAGTAATTTCTTCCAAAAATACAAAAAATCTTACTGGCCCCAAACTTTTGAAAACACACACACACACACACACTGTGTATATATATATAACCTAAGCATAGGTTTCTAAAACACTCCATCCGGTGACACCTGCTATTGGTCAGTCAGACAGATAGCCCCGCCCCAAACTCACGTGATTGGTGGAGTCAGAAGTTGAGATGTCTGGCCGCACAAACAAACAGTTGTGAAAGCGTGTTTGACTCTTCAGTGACTCTGAACATGAAACCGACACTATCTGCACCTCTGAACGTCGCAGCAGCTGTTCTCCAGCAGCTCTTCTCATCTGTCTTCAGCTGATGTGTCCATCTGAACAATGAGCCAGTGTCCGCAGTGACAGTCGGCACCGGTCGCCCCGCGGCCCGAGTGACCGTCAGCAGCGCTGTCTGTCCTCACACCATCTGTCACCGTACGTTTCCCGCACAAACGCAGGTCCTGGACCTTCCCCAGCTTCCTGCCGACTGAACACGCCCGCGGCTATTTTCAGCAGCCGTGCACAAATGCGACAGAGATACGGTTGCATTCCACACACGCCTGCTGCACTTGTGCCGTGACCCGCTGCAGCTGCAGGCGACCGAACCCACACACTTCAGAACGACCGGATCCACCACGAAAATAAATCAATAAATAAATATTTTGGGATGTGAAACTCACTGCTGTGCCACACTGGAAGTCGGTCGGGAGAACTGGGTGAAAAGTGACCCAAGTACTGAGAAATGTGTCAAAAAATCTCATCTGATGCTGATGATGTCAGAAAGGCCCATCGTCATGTGATTCACGAGAATCACGGCCGTCTGATTAATCTGTCGGTTCATGGTGAGTTTTTGATTCAGGAGTTATATTAACTGTAAATCTGATGATGTGACAGTAATTCTGCTTGTTTTCTCATATTCTCTTCTATCCGCTCCTGATTCCTTCACTTCTTTTAAAGGGTCATGACATGAGAAATCAGATTTGACTTGATCTTTTGACATATAAGAGGTCTTTGTAGCATTAAAACATCCTTCAAGTTTCATAGCTTAAAACGTCCTCCTCATTATAAACAAAGCATTTCTTTAGCGTTTTCAGGAGCAGCACCTTAAAAACTGATCACTGAACAGATTCAGTGCAGCAGATCGCATGTATTCATCTAATCTATGATCATGTGACGCATGCAGTCACTGCAAACATATGCACTGTATGGCAAGCTGTTTTGACTTTTATTCATTCTCAGGATATGAATTCTTGATATCTGTAATTGTATTTTCACTAGTCACCATAGGCTGCCATTCAAATTCAGTTGTTGATATCAAGAATTGATTTCTTACTAGCTGAAATTCCAGTTTCACAAATCAGAAATATAGATCTTACTAGTAAAAATCATGATTTTTATTATATCAGAATATATCAGAATATCAGAAATACAGAAACTGATTTGTGAAACTGGAATTTCAACTTGTAAGAAATCAATTCTTGATATCAACAACTGAATTTGAATGGCAGCCTATGGTGACTAGTGAAAATACAATTACAGATATCAAGAATTAACATTGTTACTAGTGGAAATGTAATTCCTGATATCAAGAATTCATATCCTGAGAATGAATAACAGTCAAAATGGCTTGCCATAGCACCGAATCTTCTGACTGAACTCACGTACCTGGAATCAGATTCATATTGGAGCAGATCCGGCCGCGTGTTCTTCTAATGAACTGAACCGAGAGCCAATCACGTTCCACATGGATGCTTCATCCACACGCGCTCGGATCGCTCTCAATGAGACCCAGCAAAACACCATCCTACTGTTTCTGTCGCACACAACGCCCGGATTCAGACACTTCCGCTAACTCAGACTCTCTCTCTCTCTCTCTCTCACACACACACACACACACACACACACACACACACACACACACACACACACACACACACACACATATTCTATATTTAATGATTAATACACATTTATTTACTAAAATGGAGGTAATCAAATAAATCAAATTATCACTATGCAAATAAACTTGAATTAAAATGAAATAAATTGAAATTTTAACAATTTAAGTGCTAACTCAGTAATAAAAACACACTCAGATGAGTCACTGTTCATCATACAGTAACCAGCTAACAAAATATGTTCTAATAACATTTTGCTAATGTTCACATTAAGTTATGAAAAAAGTATTTCTGAATGTTCTCTGAATTCTCAAAACCTCCAAAAAAGTGTTTTCTTGGATATGTGAACGTTAAGGAAACATTCCATTGTATCATTCTTCAAACATTATGGGAACGTTACTTTAGAATGTTATGAACGTTATGAAACAACTAGTAAGATTTAAACGTTTTAGAGGAACATTAAAATAAAACATTTCAGAAAAAAAAAATGTTCCATGAATGACGTATACATTTTTAATGTATAAATGTATAAATAATGTTTTTGTGCTGTCACAGCTGGGTTGAAAGTAAGCGCAGCAGTGTTAAATATATTTAACAGAATGAACGACGCACAACGCAACAATAACAGACCATGAACAGAACAAAACACAGGGCTTAAATACTCAGAACCAAGCCAATGAACAAAATGAACTGCAGGTGTGCAAAATAATCAAACAATGAAAAGCCATAGCAATGAAGTGAAAACTAGAAATAAAATGTGACAAATTCCACCAAAAACAGAACCAAACCCAGATAATCCCTATCATTACCCTCCATTGAGGAGGCGTAACCTCACACCTCATTAACCCTCTGGAGTCTGAGGCTGATTTGGGGCCTGGAGAAGTTTTGACATGCCCTGACATTTGTGCTTTTTTCAGTTGTTCATAAACATATTAATGGACAAAGTCATTACACTGTATTCAGCACAAACTAGGCTACAATAATATGTGAGGAACATGTATGTACATGTTTGTGTTTTTGAAGGAATAACATTTATGCGTGGTTATTGAAAAAACAAAAAACTTAAGTCACTGAAAAAAGGCCAAAAAAAGTATATTAAATCTGTGTTCACAAGACTTCAGCGTATTTGAGGTTGTAGACTAGAGTTTTTGCTTCAAAATTATGTAAAAATTATGCTGCCTGCTCCTTCATATAAAACAATATATTGATTTAGTTTTTGCCAAGAAACACAGTATGCGTGGAGGTCAGAAAGTTAACAAAAACCACAAGAGTCCAACAGAAGAGGGCTGAAATGGATGAAAGCTCAAGGCAGATTCGAGAGAGGAGCCACGGTGTGGAGACCTGGGCAGAGCTGAAGAACTGACAGGTCCGAGCGACATCGAAGGTCCTGGAGGGCAGCAATGAGCAGCCAAGTGCCAGGGTGCCAGAGGACTGAGGCAAAGGCGGAGCGACCAAGAACCAAGGGAAGCAGAAGCCCACCAGAGCCGAAGGGGTGGATGGGTGAAGCGCAGCTGAAGGGTTAGAGATTGACCAAGGCGAGCCGGAGGGACCAGGAAGACTGGTGGAGTCGTAGGGACAACTGTCCTGGGCAGAGCCAAGAGGGCGAGGAGCCAAGCTGGAGTGCTCGACAGGCCGAGGTGGAGTTTCTGGGCCTGGAGGGTCAGGGCAGAGCTATGTGGTCAACAATCCCAGGCTGGGCTGGCGAACACTCAGATGGAGGCGAATCACTGGTGACCAGGGCAGGAGCCACAAGATCTTTGAGGAGGGGCTAGCTAGGTCCTCGAGGGGTTATCTCTGGCTTCCTTCGAACCACTTGAGTCAGCGTCTGAGAAATATCTCATGCTAAAGATAGCTTTTTTGCTAGCCATTGATAGGACGGTGAAAGCAATCTTACATCCTAGATCTGGCTATACCTTCTAAAGTGGTTCGGTCTACAATACTTCAGGCCTTCCATCCTCCATCAAATGTGTCGGAACAAGAGAGACTTAATTTACTCTGTCCTGTTCGGGCCTTAGAGTTATATGTCCAGAGGTCTTCTCGCTGGAGAGACCAATTATTACTATGGTTTGGGTCACCCAGGAAAGGATTCCCAGCCTCCAAGCATCAGTAATTGGATTGTTGAGGCAATTTCTTTGGCCTACCAGGTGCACGGTATGCCTTCACTTTTGGCTGTAAAGGCTCATTTGAGTAGAAGCTTCTTCTAAAGCCCTGCTCTCGGGGGTCTCCCTGCAGGAGATATGTGATGCGGAGGGCTGGGCCACTCCACATACGTTCATGAGATTTTATAGTCTGCATCTTCCTTCAATGCCAGGCACACAGGTGCTCTCATCTAACATCTGAACAGTTTCACATGCCACATACACCCGAAATGAACTCTGTTTGAATCATTGAATCATTTTCCTGTAGAGCTGCTTTGAAACAATCTGCATTGTATAAAGCGCTGTAGAGATGAAGATGACTTGAATCAAAATTATATCAAATCATGAAATGTGTGTCAATGCCCAGTCCCAACATGTACAGGTCTTACAAACACAGTCAGACGGAACAGGACTAACATTATAAAGAGTTCATTATATTAAACTTCAGGAGGAAATGCTACAGAAATGTAAATTTTTAATGTGACAGCTGAATGTAATACTGGAAAAACTAATGCTAATGTATGTCACAGCAGAAAAACATGATTTTATTTGGGGGTTTTTTGGGTAAATAATCCCATCATCACCTGCAGACACAAACAGCAGTTCCCATCAGCCTCAGGCGTGTGTTCAGGGTCACATGACTTCACCCGCTGCTCACTGACCTGATCAGATTTACTTGAGCGCTACTGGAGATCACTTCCTGCCTCCCACATCTGTTTCCTGTGTGTCATTCTTTCATCTTCATCATCATCATCATCAGTGCTGTAATCACTCGCAGTAATATCTGCTCTTCTGCTCTTTCTTGAAGCATTCGGCTATTTTTACCGCCGTTTAATTGAATATAACCCATCTGCCACGGGTAACTCGCCTGGAGTGTCAACACTCGTTCCGCTCACAGTGTTTGGCCTACATACCGCACACACACACACACACACACACACACACAGTGAGCAATTCATTTGTTACAGTATTTAATTTGTGTCAAGAAATGGAACATCTTGTAAAGTGTTACCAATCTGATTTCGTTACTACGGCACCTGTGAGACGTTTATATGTAAATGAGCTCTGTTATGTTTGGCTACTGTGTTAACGTGTGGAATTAGTGGCCACACCCCCTGCTGCGACTGACATCTCACGGGTGTCTGACTTCAATCAACCGAGAGCCGCTGGTGTCGGTCACTCTTCTCCGTTCGTCCTCCAGTTTGAGTTTCTCAGCACAAAATACATCAGAAGATTAGACAGTGAGATGCAGAGAAGCAGAAAGAGATCAGAGTCACTCCAGCTTGAACTTCATACACCACTGTCATGATGTTCTGAAATTAACATCGCAAGCCAAGGTGGAACACATCAGCTGACATGGTAAATAATGCATCTATATTATATATAAATAATGCCATTCCTGCTTCCTGAGCCGAAACAACAGCGAGCGATAAAAAAGCTTTTAAAACACAGTGATGCAGACATGATGTCCCCCATGTTTCTCTCCATCAGTTCCCATGACTTTATGTTTGTCTTGGTGACGGACATGCTGCAGGGAGGAACTTCCTGAAGTCCAGAGGAAGTGACAGAGAGCAGCTCACTGAAGCTCCTGCATCCTGATTGGATAAAGGATTGATGATGACCAATCAGATCTGAGACAGCAGCTCCTCACAGTGACTGTAAAGCAGACTCATGAAGCCAGGAACAGGCCGGTTTCAGTGATCAGATCCTCACATCTTCACATACTGTAGTCAGACTCCATCCATGTTTCCTGAAGCGCTTCACAGTGGGTGCAATTGCTATTTGAAGCACAAAACTGCTGGGAACGATTGTGACCTGCTGTGCTCATTGAGCAGCGCTGGAACTCTAACGATTCTTTAATTGTCTCTAAACTGATGCCACAGACCTCTTTACTCCTGCTCTGATGCACACGGATCACTACTGGAGACACTGAATCATTCACTGTGTTAGGGTTACACCTGTGTTTCTGAATCAGTTCATTCATCTCTGAGATTCTGATGCCGACAACTGTTCCTCTATAAACTAGAGCTGCACGTTTAATCGTGTAAAGATGGCGATCTCAATTCAAACACCCATGCAATCTTATTCCCAAATGACGGTGATTCGTAATTCTTTGACAAGTATGATCACAGCGAACATTCAGATCTGTGTTCTGATCCAGAGAGAATAGATATGAAACAGCTTCACAAACAATTTTTTCAATCACACAGTATCATTATTTCTCTCTTACAATCATTCAGATGATCACAGAAGTACTGAGATAAAAGTTTATAGTTATAAACACTGATGTCTACAGTAGAGATCAAAAGAGTAAATCACCTTCTGAAAGAAACTTGATACTTCAGATGAAGATTGTCTCATTACATCATTACACCAGTAGGTGGAGACAAGTGACTGTTAAAAAATGTGTTTGTCATTGAATCATTCATTCAAAAGATTTGTTCAAAAATTCTGATTCATCCAGTAATGAAACAAGTGACGTCTTTATGAATGAGTCATTGAATCATTCATGCAAAAGATTTGTTCACAAATTCTGATTCATCCAGTAATGAAACAAGTGAAGTCTTTATGAATGAGTCATTGAATCATTCATTCAAAAGATTTGTTTAAAAATTCTGATTCATCCAGTAATGAAACAAGTGACGTCTTTATGATAGAGTCATTGAATCATTCATTCAAAAGATTTGTTCACAAATTCTGATTCATCCAGTAATGAAACAAGTGACGTCTTTATGAGTGAGTCATTGAATCATTCATGCAAAAGATTTGTTCAAAAATTCTGATTCATCCAGTAATGAAACAAGTGACGTCTTTATGAGTGAGTCATTGAATCATTCATGCAAAAGATTTGTTCAAAAATTCTGATTCATCCAGTAATGAAACAAGTGACGTCTTTATGAGTGAGTCATTGAATCATTCATTCAAAAGATTTGTTCAAAAATTCTGATTCATCCAGTAATGAAACAAGTGACGTCTTTATGAGTGAGTCATTGAATCATTCATCCAAGAAATTCGTTCAAAAACGCTGATTCATCCAGATATTGAAAACGGTGAACCCTGCATTCCATTCAGGAATAGGCTCATCCCTATGCCCTAATCCCTTCAAAGCGTTTACCCTCCAGAGTGAGAGCTTCGAAGGGGTGAAGGTGTAGGGGTTTTTTTGGAAGCGCACTTCTGCATCTTAACGAGACAATCGAGGGGGCGTGTCTGTTGCACAGTTTGTACGCTGGTTGACCCCCCAAAAAACACGCTCTGAACGATGAGTAGATTGTGCAAGCTTAGCCTTTTGTTTAACGTTAGTTTATACATTTTTGGTTTATCGCACTATATTGTTTATTTTGTCAAAGTATTTGAAACATTTGAATGGAAAGGTAGCTGTAAAGTACAATGTTGTTTTGACCATAATAATGTACCAAATCTGACTCGTATAAATATTACAATATTACAGTAGTATAGAAAAATACTATACACTTATAGGTAAAATCGAACTCCGAGCCTCCTGTACCCATTCTGTGATGCCAAACAACTTCCCTGTGCAAAGGATCATGGGGGCCCAAAGTGTCCATCAGTTGTACTCTTCGAAATCCTTCATTCCGAAGGGCCCTTTTAAGTGACCAGTTTTGAGCACTTTGGTTTGGAACCAAAGTGGTTTCATTGGTTTCGATATGGCGGCTATGATTGTTTTCACTCTCAAGTGCCCTTCAGAGGGTGATATATCCCGCTTGGAACGCACTGCACGCCTGTATGAGTGAGTCATTGAATCATTCATTCAAGAGATTTGTTCAAAAATGCTGATTCATCCAGTAATAAAACAAGTGAAGTTTGTATGAGTGAGTCATTGAATCATTCGCTCAAACCATTTAAAAATAATAATTCAAATAATTAAATATTTTTTTAATTGACTACGGCAAATAACACTTGGTCATAACCTCTAATAAATTACATGTTATTTTGCTTAGTAGTCTGTTCAGAATCATGATCTCTATTTTAAACAAAAAATCATGATTCTCAATTTCTCCAGAATCGTTCAGCTCTACTATAAACCCCCAAACGCAGAACATTACGTTACTTTCTCTAAGTTTATGCTTAATGTGTAAAATAACCAAAAGCAAACAATTATTTTGCCTTCAAACCCTTCCTGAACCCCAGCAGGCCTCAGTCATCTTTACATTAAGAGTTATAAGAACACCGAATCCAAGCAAAACTGTCACTAACAGACTGGAGAGCTCCGGTTTGGATCCGGCGATGTTTTCAGGCGACTGTGAAGAGTTCAGACGACCTAACCCAGACATGCAAAACTGTCAAATATTATCCCTCTACTGTAATCATGTTGTGTATAGTCATATAACATGAACTATATTAATATTATATCTGTATATCGCTGCCATATGAACGTTACTCTGACACGCTCATCTCTGACTGAAAACAGAATAATTCCTGAAGCATTTTGCACAAAGCTGCTTTGAAATGATATGCATTGTGAAAAGAGCTATACTAATGAACTTCAACTCCATCATCAAGTTTTTATCTATAATTAGTTGTAATAAGATGAAGTTATAAATGATCAAGCTGAGTGTTCAATGTCCACCAGCAACTCATCTGACCCCTAAAATAACGGCTGATTCTAGCTAAAGTAGTCATTCTGAAGCATACGCCTGACTTCAGACATTTAGACGTGACTCTTTAGTTTCCAATAATGCATGACTAAACACTGACAGATGGATTTGTTACTTATTATTTGAATCAGATGCAGCGTTTGACTGATAGTTTGGCAGACAGAAGCTCATGAACGCTGAGGAATCCACCACCGAACCTGACCTCCTCAGGTCAAATCAGCTCGCTTTACAGTGTGTAATGACATCATCACAAACACTGTAACATCATGGCTGCCAAAACATCATCATAACACTGTGGAAGACCATTTCAGCACATCGAGAAGACAATCATGCTTTGGAAAATGGTAATTATAGCATGAAAAGCATTTTTTGTGATGTGTTGGAAATGGGCTTCCGTAGATCACAGCCTGTGCTGCTGCTGCTGAAATGAGGGCATTATTAATGACACTGGAGATCACCTGCAGCAGCAACTACATGACACACACACACACACACACACACATGAACATCGTTTTCTACACTCACGCATTAATCATGCAGGCGCGCGCCGCTGTCCTCGGTGCTGAACGCGGCTTGAGCGCGCGCGCGCGTCGGGAATCTGAGTGTCAGTGCTGCTCCAGTGTTGAAGCTCGTGCATGAGACTTGCAGCCCTGTTCTTATGCATTAGCAGAGAATCGCATCCAATCACACGGCTGCTTGTTGCTAGGAAAGACTCAGATGATGATCGCTCACCTACTGCCGCTGGGAAGCTCCTCACATGTCCTGGCACTGGTGTGCTCCACTTCTGTGGGAATGTTATGGAGGGAATTAAGATGTTATGTGGTTGTCCGTGCCATGTTATTCTCCGGGATTGACGCTGGAGACTGCGCGCTACATCCGGGCTGCTGGGAAATCACGGCACCTGACGGCAGACTGACTGACGCTACTATGGCGAAGGCTTGCATCTGAATATTCATGAGCCAAGCGTTCGCTTATTGGACGGGAGCAACGCGACGTCAGTGACAACGACTTAAAATTCAATACTGAAGACTTGGCCATTGGAAGGGAAGAGCGTGACGTCAGCGATGTCTAATTAATAATCATAAAAGAAACCGATTGCATTTACTTTTATTCATTTATCCTAATATTATATAAAATTGCAAAAAGGTTTTGGAAAATATACTCTGTATATAAAAAAAATTATAAAATTCTGTATCTGATTTTTTCCTAATCTGTCAACATGAAAAATATTCGACAAATACTATAACATGACAAGTGAAGAACTAAAAACTTATATATATATATATTAGAATAATAGAACATCTGCTTTATATATTATGTTTCAAACCTCGAAACTAAAGGGAGGAAAACAACAACAACAACAACACATAAAAGCAATTTATCCTGATGAGAATGTAAAAGAAGTCTAAATATGGGTCATTCTGCAGAACTGGTTCAAAGTCCGAGTCTTTTTCCACAAATTTTGTTTGTATACAAATTGTATAATATTCAAGCTACACATTTGTAGTAATTGTGCAGTTAATTCTCATATTGTATTTTCAGAAAGTTTTGGAATATTTTTCACTACTGAAACAATAATAAATCATTTAATCAGAAGAGTCACATTGACCTATTAAGATTGTGTTCACATCTACCTTGGAAATATATTCTTTCACAGGTAAATCAATAAAAAAATACAATTTTAACAACATTTCAAGTGTAATTTATGAGATTTGTTGTATTTTGAATCCAATCTTTCTTTGTAAAGTCATAAAGTTTATCAAACTGATTTCAAAGTTCATTAGTTTGAATAAACATTGAATCAAACACTATAATAACATCTGAGCTGATCATTCAATATACTTTATTTCTGAGAAATCCTCCATGTTTCGGTCGTGATGCACAGTTTCAGTAGTGACAGTAATGTGTTGGTAGTGACACATCACATGACACGATTTAACTCGCATACTAAAACACTAATGATGTGCATAACTGTACTAAAATTGTGTTTATTTCCCCCAAATAAATGATTATGTGTCACTTTTGTCACTACCGAAATGTAATGAAGTTTCGGTAATGACAATTTTCGACACTTTTGAGCTGCTCAAAGATGATAATCATGGTGATCTAACAAGGTTCTGAACATAAAAACTACATTTTATGGAATAACACCCAAAAAAGTTTGCTTAATTGCAGAAAAAGGTGTTTGTTAGTGATGTTTTTAAAGCTCCTCACAGATTTTCAGGCTTCTGAACACATTTAACTCAGAATGATGATCTGCTGTGAAAGAGAGGCTGTGAGAGGAGGAACACGAATATCTCCTGAAGTGTGTTAAAATCAGTCTCCGTGACTCAAACACACACTGTTCCAGTAGTGACGTGAACATGAGGGACACACTTTTTACATGAAGTTTCATGATTTAAAAATAAAATATATTGTTTTTAAATTCACTTTTTAAAAAAACAAAAATATATTTTTAAAAACAACAATGGAAAAAATTGTTTCAATTTCATTTTCACAAGTTGAAGTTTAGGGGTCAGGGTTCAGGACAGACTCCTCCCAATTGAAAATACCCAATAAATTATGATTTTAATATATTAATCTTACTGATATTTTAAATATTATTGTGGGATTCAACAGATAATAGAAGGATCTTAGTAAACATCTAAAATTTGAATAATTAATTTTTGGTTGTGGGACAGCAACAATTCTGTAGAATGGCTCATATAAGCTATCGCCAAAACTGTTCACTTTAATATTTTGATTATTTTACAGTTTTTATAGCACATAGCAGGGCCATGTTAAATTGTCTAATTGATATTCAAAAGCCAGATGTTCGCCATTGGAGGAGATTAATATTCAGAAACACAAGCCTTCTCCATTGGCAGGAAACAAGACACGCTGCATCGGTCAGTAATATTCGCGAACTCGGCCTCAGCCATTGGATAGTGAACAGGCAACGTCAGCGCATCCTAATTAATATTCATGACAGAGGCCTTCACCATAGTAGGGTTCGTAATGTCGCCGAACCGGGCGGCTTCAGACGTGCTCGATCGTGATGTCGATGAAATAATCCCTCAGAAACGCTGCACGTGTGTCTGCTCTTCATCGTCGTGATGATGATGATGATGACGTCACGAGATTCTGGGATTATAAACACTGACACACTGAACCGGGTCCGAATCAGAACCATCAGATCCTGTTAGTTCTAAACAAACGCTGCGATGACACGTGACGTGAAAAGTGCGTGAATGACGTCACGACACACAACGACGTCTATGTAATTTATATTTCAGTATCTAAACAGCCCTTAATCACTTCTAAAGAACTAAAACCATTTAAAACGGTTTAGGAATGAATTCAAGTATTCTGAATGAATATAATGTGTGACTGAAAAATACATTTTCTGAATGTCAGTTGTGACTAATTTAATCTCATGCATATTTTAATTTCTGAAAATGAACTACATGAAAATCAATCTTCATGTCTTCATTTCGCCACTGAGGGGCAGCAGAAACATTCTCCAGTCTGAGATTAATGAGTTTAATTCATCAGATCAGTGAAGAAGCTGTGAGGATCAGCTGACAGGAAGCGTTGTGTCAAGGTTCTCTGAAAGTTACGAACAAACGTTCTTCCAGTAACCTTAATGGAACATTCGTTCAGAGTTATCTGGTCTTTAATAACAAAAACATTATTCATCGTTGACGGAGCGTTTTTTGGATGTTCTTCCAACGTTTTATAAATGTTTCAGGACGTTCAGAGAACATTCAAAAGAAAACGTTCCCTTAATAATACAAAGGAATGTTCCCTCAACGTTTACATAACCAAGAAAAAACTTTTTAGAACATTTAAAAAACTGTTTTGAACATTCAGAAAAGGGTTTTCATAACGTTAGCAGAACGTATTTGACTGAGCTGGATGACATCAGGACATGCTTCTCCTCTGATCCGTGTGAGCTCTGAGGATTATTCCTCTGATCTGAACAGCGTGTTCTGAGATATCAGGTCAGCAGCGGGCGGCACTGGTGCATGATGGGAAGGCCTGACGTCAGCTGACACAGAACTGCAGGGAAACGGTTAACCTGCTCACACCTGAGATTCTCCACACGGCTCATGTTTCATCTCAGAGCTGTTTCTGCCACAGATAACAACACAATAAAACAGTAACGGGGTCGTTCACCCAGAATCCCCGACTCACAGTTCTGAAATTCTAGAAATGTGGTTGATTCGACACTATTCTGACTGTTTATAGAATAGATACAAACTCACAAAAGTCAGAATTACACGATAAAAGCATCAGTTTTTTAATTCAGTGATAGAAACAAGCTTCCATAATTTCCTTCTTTTCACTTCCCCAACTGGGAGAAACTGTTGGTTTTTGATGTAAATGATGCTTCAACAATTTCTGAACGCTATAAATGATGAATTGGATTCTTTTTTAATCATTTAATTTGATTCATAATTTTTTGACAGAATTGCATAGTTTAAAATTGCACGTCTGGGTTTTGGATTATTCAAACAAATAAATCCCATTTAAAGTAGCAGATAAAGTGATGAAGGCCATGTGACCTTCTACACTGACTCTGTTCGTTTGAGTAAACGATTCGTTCATCAGGATCAGACTGAATCTCTGACACTCACAGATGGGTTTTCAGCGATTCCACAAAACAAGCATTTCTGGTTCCTCAAGGAACCTTTCAGTCATCAGTTCTTAAATGCTTTCTTAGTGTGAAGATCATTTTAATAATATAGTTCCACTATAAAGAAGCTTTATTTGAGTTTGAAAGCTCTCGGGCTTATTGGGTTTCCAGAGGCTCATAAATCATATAAAAGCACAACATGAGATGATGGAAATATTGTTAAAGAAATCTGTGATGAAGTTCAGCTGAAATAAACGGATGTTTGTTCAGTAACGATGGAGACCAAACCCTGCGTTTACTGCGAGGAACAACGAGTCCTTCAACATCATGTGATGAAGATTTGAGTTTTCAGGAACATGTTGAACTGCAGTTTGTTCATATAGAGTGTCAGCTTTATTTCTACAGCGCTTTAAACAATACTGATTGATTCAATTAATATTCACATTAATAAACAGAATCAATGATGAAAACTGGATATGAGACACATTCAGATTCAGCTGAAAAAAAGACAATAGAGTCATTATTCAGATTCGATCACATCTAACCTCATCATGTGTTTACAGCTGCTGCGACACGGACACATGACCGCTGACCGGCCGCTCACGAGAGACTCATTACAGCACAGACCTGCAGTGTGAGACTCTGACGCGTCAGCTGTTGTTCATGAACACTCTCACTGAACACTGCAAAAACTGCTTTTGTCTTGTTTCCAGTCTAAATATCTAAAAATTCTTAAATCAAGACGCTTTTACTAGATAAGTAGAATGACATACTTCATTTTGGGGTTTTTTGCCCCCGAAAACAAGAAAAAATATTGTGAGTTTTTGCTCAAAACAAGCTAAATTATTTAAGTTTGGGACAAAAACAAGATTATTTTTCTTACCCCATTAGCAGCTTGTTTTAAGCAAAAACTCACTTCAGTTTGATTTTTTTTTTTTTTTTTTTTTCAGAAAGCAAGAAAAAAATATCTTGATTTAAGATGTTTTAGATATTTAGACTTACAAGACAAATAGTAAATAAGAAAAGCAGTGAAAGAGTCTCTTCTGCTCACCAAGACTGCTTTTATTTGATCAAAAATACAGTAAAACAGTGAAATATTATTCCAATGTAAATCAGCTGTTTTCTATGTGAATATATAGTAAAGTGTAATTTATTCCTGTGATCAAAGCTGAATTTTCAGCATCATTACTCCAGTCTTCAGTGTCACATGATCCTTCAGAAATCATTCTGATATGAAGCAAAACTCAAGTTCCTGTAGAATCTAATCATGAAGAACTGAATAGATGAATAATCAATAAACAGATCGCAGATAATAGAAAACAATCCAGCTGACAGAGAAGATTCTCTCAACGTTCCTCCAGTAACATTACAAGAACGTTCATTCAAAGTTATCTGGTCTTTAATAATGTCCTTGAAACATTATACATCATTCATGAAACGTTTTATTTCAAACATTTTAATTGGACATTTATCTATAAATGTTTCTACTTGTTTCAGAACATTCAAAAGTAACGTTCCCATAATGATTGAAGAATGAAACAATGGAATGTTCCATTAACATTAAGATAACAAAGAAAAAACATCTAGAACATTTAAAAAACTGGAAGTTGTGAACGTTCAGAAATAACTATATGGGAACGTTATGGGAATGTTCTTACTCAACATGTTTGTTATCTGGCGTTACGGTCAGCAGTGAATCGCTCAGGAACAAACTGACCCTGTGTTCAGTCATGTGACTTACTGAAACACTGGTTACTGTGGCAACCGCTGTAATATTGACTGTGTTTGTGTAAATCTAATAATCCACACTGAGACTCATCCGCTGGTGTTTCACCACAAAGGAAGAAAATACAAAGAGAAACTTTAAAATTCAATTCTTCTCTATTTCCAGAACAGGATCAATGAAAGGAGCGTCTTCAGAAAATGTTGATCTAAATTTTAAATTTTACATTCATTTTATATGAGTTTTAAACAGAGTGTGTAATAAAAAGTCGCTGAAAGTCCTGCTGGTGAAATGATGAAGAAAGCAGGATCATCATGTTCTCTGATCTGGTTTATTCACAGACTTTAAGTGTTACTGTGAGAAATGATAGTCAAACAATCAGAGTGTAAATCTATATGTATATATTCTTTCAGAGCATCATAAATGAAGTGAGTGTGTGTGAGTGTGTGTGTGTGAGTGAGTGTGTGTGTGTGAGTGTGTGTGTGTGTGTGAGTGTGTGTGAACAGACGGCCTCTTTCTTCATAATGCGCAGGAATGAGGAGCGGCTGCATATAAACCAGAAGAATCCCATCTTCTGCTCCTCCATCCTTCTGCTGCTCCTTCAACAGGTACTGTGATCCTCAACTCCTCATTTACAGCTTAAAATGCTTTAATAGCCAGAAATTATTAAATAGTGATCTAGAGTTTAATGTGCAGTTTTGAATCTTTAGATTTGTTCCTGTTTTTGTGATGTCACAGATTTACAGCAGTTATAAAGATCTCAGTTCAGTCAGATCAGGTTAGTGTGCGTCAGTGTTTGCTGTTTAATATCAATGTTTGAGCTTCAGTCCTGAAATATTGATTTAATTCACACCTTCAGCCATTACAGCACTAGTTCGATCTCTGGTTTAGAATGAAATCTAACTAAAGTGGAAGAATAAACGCTCTGGCACTCAAAAGCTTGCAATAAATGTGATTTCTTTTAACATTTGTGAAATAAGTCTCTTCTGATCATCAACACTGTTTTTATATGATCAAAAATACAGTAAAAATAGTGAAATATTATTCCAGTGTAAATCAGCGGTTTTCTATGTGAATATATAATAAAGTGTAATTTATTCCTGAATTTTCAGCATCATTACTCCAGTCTTCAGTGTCACATGATCCTTCAGAAATCATTCTGATATGATGATTTGCTGCTCAAGAAACATTTATGATTATTATCAGTGTTGAAAATATTTTGTGGAAAACATTGATAATAATGAAACATTAATCATAATTGTTTCTTGATCACTGAATCTTCATATGAGAATGATTTCTGAAGGATCATGTGATGTTAGTTGAGTAGCATGTGTTTGACGTTAGTAATGGTTTGTTTCTCAGGTTCCGGTCGACAGACATCATGAGTTGCCCGTCCTCTGGTCAGCAGGGCTTTTACCCTCAGATCCCTCAGCAGCCGGCCGGTACCGTATGGCCCAGTCAACCCTGTTGGCCCTGCCAACCCGGGCAGCTGAGTTGGCCTGTTAACCAGCCCAGCACATCGCTCCCTACGACCTGGCCGGTCCAACCCACCCAACCAGGCTGGCCAAACCCTCCAACAATCCAGCCTAACCCACCAACCCAACCAGCACAACCCAATCCACCAATCCAACCATCCCAACCAATCCAACCATCCCAACCAATCCAACCATCCCAACCAAACCCTCCAGTTCAGCCGAACCCACCTGTTCAACCAACCTGGCCTGCTCAAGTACCCACCCCGACGGGTTACCTCCCATCTCCAGTCCCCCCGGCGTGGCATGGTAATCCTGGTCAACCTGGTTGGCCCGGTCAGGGGCCCACAGGAGGAGTCCCGCAGCAGTGGCCCCCGGCGCCAGCGACCGCTCCTGTAGTAAGGCACTAAACCATAAACCAACGCTGCTTATCCTGTGTTCAGCACTAATTCATCTGTCACTTGGTAGTACCCTAACCCTAGTCAAACTAGACAGATGAAACATGAACAGGCCCTGATCCTCAAAAACCATCAACTACACTAGTTAAAGCATTAACTAACATTAACTAATGGGAACATCAGTTTGTTCAGCTATATACTTGCAGGATTGTGTAGATCAAGTATAGATATCATTCTGTGATGTTCTTGAGCAGATTATGAGCCTAACAATGTTTTCCCTGCTTGAAGAAAATCTTGAAGGTCGATTGACCAAAACGTTGTGAATAAATGCCTGAGGACGTTTTGTTCAAATCAGCCTTTGCAAATAAAAAAAGGTCAACTGACCAAAACATTGGGAAAAAACTTCAAAATGTAGTTCGAATGAAACATTACGAAAATCAATGTCTAATGAATATCAATGTTTCTCTGCTTTCAGGTGGTTCCTTTCAACATGAATTTTCCCCGTGGCATCTATGACAAGCTAATGCTAACTATCAGAGGACAGGTTAAACCAGATGCTAAAATGTAAGTGCGCACTAAAGAGACTGTTGCCCTTATATAACCAATGTTACCATATATGGTTGAGTTTCAAAACTTAGAGAAAATAGAAGTTGAACAATGCGAATAAAAACCTGAAGGTCAATTGAAAAAAAACATTGCGAATAAAAACCAGAAGGTCAATTGAACGAAACATTGCGAATAAAAACCGAAGGTCGATTGAACGAAACAATGCGAATAAAAACCTGAAGGTTGATTGAAGGTTGAAAAACATGAAGGTCGATTGAACGAAACATTGATAATTAAAACCCAAAGGTCGATTGAACGAAACATTGATAATAAAAACCCAAAGGTCGATTGAACGAAACATTGCGAATAAAAACCGAAGGTCGATTGAACGAAACATTGCGAATAAAAACCCAAAGGTCGACTGAACGAAACATTGCGAATAAAACCCGAAGGTCGATTGAACGAAACATTGCGAATAAAAACCTGAAGGTCGACTGAACGAAACATTGCGAATAAAACCCGAAGGTCGATTGAACTAAACATTGCGAATAAAAACCCGAAGGTCGATTGAACGAAACATTGCGAATAAAAACCGAAGGTCGATTGAACGAAACATTGTGAATAAAAACCCAAAGGTCGACTGAACGAAACATTGCGAATAAAACCCGAAGGTCGATTGAACGAAACATTGCGAATAAAAACCCGAAGGTCGATTGAACGAAACATTGCGAATAAAAACCGAAGGTCGACTGAACGAAACATTGCGAATAAAACCCGAAGGTCGATTGAACGAAACATTGCGAATAAAAACCCGAAGGTCGATTGAACGAAACATTGCGAATAAAAACCGAAGGTCGATTGAACGAAACATTGACAATAAAAAACACGAAGGTCGATTGAACGAAACATTGATAATAAAAACCGAAGGTCGATTGAACAAACATTGCGAATAAAAACCCGAAGGTCGATTGAACGAAACATTGCGAATAAAAACCGAAGGTCGATTGAACGAAACATTGACAATAAAAAACACGAAGGTCGATTGAACGAAACATTGATAATAAAAACCTGAAGGTCGATTGAACAAACATTGCGAATAAAAACCCGAAGGTCGATTGAACGAAACATTGCGAATAAAAACCGAAGGTCGATTGAACGAAACATTGACAATAAAAAACACGAAGGTCGATTGAACGAAACATTGATAATAAAAACCTGAAGGTCGATTGAACAAACATTGGGAATAAAAACCTGAAGGTCGATTGAACAAAACATTGATAATAAAAACCCGAAGGTCGATTGAACGAAACATTGCAAATAAAAACCTGTAGGTCGATTGAACGAAACATTGCGAATAAAAACCCGAAGGTCGATTGAACGAAACATTGCGAATAAAAACCGAAGGTCGATTGAACGAAACATTGACAATAAAAAACACGAAGGTCGATTGAACGAAACATTGATAATAAAAACCTGAAGGTCGATTGAACAAACATTGGGAATAAAAACCTGAAGGTCGATTGAACAAAACATTGATAATAAAAACCCGAAGGTCGATTGAACGAAACATTGCAAATAAAAACCTGAAGGTCGATTGAACGAAACATTGCGAATAAAAACCGAAGGTCGATTGAACGAAACATTGATAATAAAAACCGAAGGTCGATTGAACGAAACATTGCGAATAAAAACCTGAAGGTCGATTGAACGAAACATTGATAATAAAAACCGAAGGTCGATTGAACGAAACATTGCGAATAAAAACCTGAAGGTCGATTGAACGAAACATTGCGAATAAAAACCGAAGGTCGATTGAACGAAACATTGATAATAAAAACCGAAGGTCGATTGAACGAAACATTGCGAATAAAAACCGAAGGTCGATTGAACGAAACATTGCGAATAAAAACCTGAATATCGACTGTACAAAACATTGCAAATAAAATTTTGTGATGATGCACGTTCGTGATGATGCACGATTTATACACTTTTTGAATGTCAGAACTTGAAATCATAAATTACTCCAGAGCAAAACATGAACACAGTTTGATACTTTGACAAATGGTTTTTTTTAAGGAATTATTGGTTTGTCGAAACAAAAGATGTCACTAACGTTTCTTCTGTCGCAAGGTTCACGATCAACTTCCTGCGCGGTAACGACATCGCCCTTCACATCAACCCACGATTCAGCGAAGGAGGAAAAGCGGTTCTGGTCCGCAATCATAAACTGGGTGAACACTGGGGGAAAGAGGAGCGGGAACTTCTGGCGCCGTTTCCGTTCATGCCGGGACATCACTTTGAGGTAAACGATACGCTGGAGTTCGAACTCCAAGACTCTCAGCCTAAAAACAAAGTGTTCAAACGATTACCGTTTATTGGTGGGATAAAAGCAGCAAGAGCGTTCAAAAAGTGATGGCGCCACCTAGTGTCATTCTGTAGAAGTGTGTGCGATTGACATGAAGACGCGGATGAGTGTCACTGCAGTAACCTTCACGTCTCTCCGTAGATGAAGATCCTCTGCACCTTCACCGAGTTCAAGGTGGCCGTCAACAACACGCCCATCTTTGACTTTAAGCACCGTATCAGAGAGGTCAACCAGATCGACCGCATCAACATCCTGCATGACGTCACCCTCACGTCCGTCAATGTGGACTCGCTCCCGTGACTCAGAGTCAACTAAACTAACCGTGGCAGGATATTAAACCCAACAAAACGACGACACCAGACGGATTCGATAAAACACAAAACTCTCACGCAAACATGACGACTGGACTCAAAAACACACTTTCTTACGGTTTCATTTATGAACTAATACTTATTCAATAATCATAGTTAATGATAATTTCAACATTTACTAACATTATTAAAATCAAATGTATCTGTTAATATTATTCACTGGAGCTGAGCGAACACGAACAGATGTATTTTATTAACTGATGGTAACAAAGATTAATAACTGCTGTATCAAATGTATTGACCGTTGTTTGGGATGCACGATATCTCAGCCACCATATCGGTATCGGCCGCTAAATGTGCATTTTTAATGTTATCGTTATCGGCCCGATAAGAAAATTTGGGCGATATATTAAAGCCGATAAATAATGGATTATTTTCTTGAGCTGAAACACTTCAGTCCTCCATTATGTTTTTGAATTGCTTGAAATATGATTGAAATCACTTCAAAAAGGAAAATACAGTTAAATGCAACATGTGCAGCACAAGTCTGTCATATAGACTACATAATATTATAATGAGAACATTATAATCATGTGATTGGGACATGATTTTTTATGGTAAGACTTAAACATTTTGATTTAAATTTATTGGACACTTTATCGGTTATCAGGCCAAAATGTTCATATCGGTGCATCCCTAACCGTTGTTAGATAATGATAGTTAATGCATTACTAATAGGTCTTTATTGTAAATTGTTACCAAGTTTTCTCTACCAAAGCAATGGAGTATTAACTGAGTAACACTTTACAATCTGGTCAGTTGTCTGTGCATTTTCTGATTTATTTGTCAACATCGTTTGTGTGATTGGATGTTAAACTTCCTGCTTCAAACGCAATCTTCTTTCTAATTTGGTTTCTTCTGTGCCGGGTCAGAAATTAACAGGTGATGGTTTCAAAAATGTGGCTGAAGTTCATACAGATGCCCACAAAATTCAAGATATGATTGCAAAAAGAACAAAAACAAAAAAAAACACTTTTATAAGATTTTGATTTTTATATTTTAACATTTGACATAATTAAGCAGAATCACAAGAGATGTGTTTAAAACTAATGATGCAGGTGTGATCGTAGACATTCAGTGTCTTACTGTTCTAATTGTGTTTATTAATTAAATATAAGGCTTTTCTCAGGCAGTTTTTGTGGATCTTTGGGATGAATTTAAGGAGTGCTGCTCTGCTCTGGGTTTAGGACTACAACACTAGCAGTAACTAATGTTAACAAACACAACTTCTGATTTAAATACTATTAGGAAATGTTGAAATTGACATCAACTAAGATGAATAAAGATTACTTTCATACTGTAATTCTTTGTCATAATTGTAAAGTATGAGATCCAAATGTCTGAGACAACCTGAAAATCTGTCAAAAGTGTCGAGTTAATTTATCGATCAGATATTGTGATGAAAGTCGGTTCATTATGATCAATTAAACAATTAATATTTCCTAGTAAGCTTTGCATATGTTAATATTGAGTGTGAATTACAGTAAAAACATTCAAGTCAATGTAAATGAATAAAATGATTACTTTAAATGCATATTTTTCAGTTTATTGTGTGAGAAATCACTGATCACAAATAAATAAAAACAAATAAAAGGATTGTTTAATGTCATTAAATTATCACAAACACACACATTATTAACCTGTTTGACAATAAAACATTAATAAAATGGAAATTCAGAAAATTAAGAACAAGCATGAGTCAGAACTGGTGACTTACAATAAAAAATACTAACATGCACAAGACAAAAATCACACAAGCTGGTGAAGGAACAACTGAACCGTGCGCTAGAGCGTCTGGAGTCTCTCCTCCACGGAGCGCAGCAGCAGCCGCGAGTACTGCTCCAGTAACGCCAGCGCCGGCTTCTCTCCCGTCGCCGATCCGGACGGTCCGGGCACTGAATCCAGCTCGGATCGCACCTGCAGCAGAGCGTCTGACATCAGCTGCTGCATCTGCTGCCGCTCGCCGCTGCGCTCGGAATCATGGGACATCAGCTGGACACAGCAGCAACACAGCCGTCAGTCACATGACACATCACTGATATAAAGAGACTAAAGAAGGGCTGGGTGAACATATTCTCATTTTGATAAACTGATATTGATTCTTAAATGCCAAGATTGATCTTTTAGAATCGATATCGGATGTATATTGGATAATGACTGTGTTCCTCTCAGATACGGCACGTCTCAACGAATCAAATCGAGATCAGAACCGAGTCAAACGGTGAAGTGTGTCCCTGTTGTGTCCTCTCACCGTCCTGTAGAGTCCGGCCGCTCTCCTCACGCTGCGGCACAGATCGGCTGCTGCGCGTCTGCAGGACTCCAGACTGACCGCCGGCTCCGTCACTGGACACACGCATCATGATCATGAGACACTGATGAACTCTTTTGCTCATTTTAACCTGAACTTTCTAATGTGATGCACATTTAGTGTCGGTTATACAGAGAAATATTACGGATATCAAATAGTTTTGGATAAAAGCATATAATTCTGTGAGAGGAAGAGGAAGCAGAACCTCGATCATCAGACGCCACAGAGAAAGCCTTCACCGCCGCTCGAGGACGCTCGAGGTCAGAGGTCACGGCTCCTGACGACCCCGGGTCTTGAGGAGAGCTGGATCTGCTCGGCCACTCGTCAAACGGGCTGCTGAAGCGCTGACGGGCGTGAGGTCTGAGGTGTCTGGGTTCGGCCGGGGCGCTCGTGAACGGGCCGCTGACCGGCAGGGTCTCGCCGGAGCCCAGATGGAGGCCGTCGCCCACGGACACGCAACGGCTGATCTTGGCTCTGGAGCTGGTGGTGGGGCTCATGTAGCGGGCGTTCGGACTGTCCCACGGCCGAGGGGAGGACGGGGGCGTTCTGGGCTCCATCCTCTCCAAACTCAGCTTGGGCAGGACGGGACGCGCCTCTCGCCGCAGACGGGACGCAGGCAGTGACCTTCGTGCTGGAGAAACAAATGCTTAAAAATAAAAAAAACAGAAAGAAAAAATACCTTGTTGATGCATCAAGCAGCCCTCGCTTTAATGTTGTTCCATTCACTGCCATTATATCCATATAAAATCAATAAATCACAATATAGTGCGATTATAAAATTACAAAAGTTTATTTCAGTTGCAAATAAATAATATGGGTGCAGCTCATCATACGTTGTTTCAGCGTCTGAAACCAAAGATACTTTGAAACTGTTTGAATGTTTGAAAAAAAAGAAATTAAGACATAAATTAGTATTTACAGTTACAGTTATTTTTATAATTAATTACATATATTAAATGCTTTTTTTAAAATAATTTATTATTTATGCTTATAAAAAGGCATTATTGTGATTATTTTACATTTTATATAAAAAAGTAATTTTTAAACCTCAATGATTATTTCCAAACAGAGTTAAAGTCATCTCTATATCACAATATATAAAAAATTAAATAAACAAACAAATATAAATATAAAACATAAATCATTTTAAATAAAAAAATAATAATATATATATATATATATATATATATATATATATATATATATATATATATATATATATATATATATATATATACACACAATTATAATTATTTACATAATTACTTAAAAAAAAAAAAAAAAAAAAAAAAAAGTAATAATGAAAAGCATTGATTATTTTTATAAAAAAGTAATTTTCCAGCTTTTAAAATGTTTTTTTTTTTAATTATTCTCCAAACAGTTATTCATAATATATAAAAAATAAATTGTTTCAAATAAAAAAAAAAATTTTTTTTTTAAATATTTATAAAAATATTCATAAAATATATATTTATAAATTACTATATATTTTTTTTTTTTTTTTTTATTATTCTGAATATATCTGAATAAAAATCAACTCAA
>NC_090224.1:23375000-23380000 GCF_024489055.1 Chanodichthys erythropterus | reverse complement strand
AGAGTGTGTGTGAGAGTGTGTGAGAGAGTGTGTGAGAGAGAGTGTGAGAGAGTATGTGAGAGTGTGTGTGAGTGTGTGTGAGAGTGTGTGAGAGAGAGTGTGTGAGAGTGTGTGTGAGAGTGTGTGAGAGAGTGTGTGAGAGAGAGTGTGTGAGAGAGAGTGTGTGAGAGTGTGTGAGAGAGTGTGTGAGAGAGAGTGTGAGAGAGTGTGTGAGAGTGTGTGAGAGAGAGTGTGTGAGAGTATGTGAGAGTGTGTGAGAGTGTGTGTGAGAGTGTGTGAGAGTATGTGAGAGTGTGTGAGAGTGTGTGTGAGAGTGTGTGAGAGTGTGTGTGTGAGAGAGAGTGTGTGAGTATGTGTGTGTGAGAGTGTGTGAGAGTGTGTGAGAGAGAGTGTGTGAGAGTGTGTGAGAGAGAGTGTGTGAGAGAGAGTATGTGAGAGTGTGTGAGAGTGTGTGTGAGAGTGTGTGAGAGTGTGTGTGAGAGTGTGTGAGAGTGTGTGTGAGAGTGTGTGTGAGAGTGTGTGAGAGTGTGTGAGAGAGTGTGTGAGTGTGTGTGAGAGTGAGTGTGTGAGAGTGTGTGTGAGAGTGAGTGTGTGAGTGTGAGAGTGAGTGTGTGAGAGTGAGTGTGTGAGAGTGAGTGTGTGTGAGAGTGAGTGTGTGAGAGTGTGTGAGAGAGTGTGTGTGAGAGAGAGTGTGTGAGAGTATGTGAGAGTGTGTGAGAGTGTGTGAGAGTGTGTGAGAGTGTGTGAGTGTGTGTGAGAGTGTGTGAGAGTGTGAGAGAGTGTGTGTGAGAGAGTGTGTGAGAGAGTGTGTGTGAGAGTGTGTGAGAGTGAGTGTGTGAGAGTATGTGAGAGTGTGTGAGAGTGTGTGAGAGTGAGTGTGTGAGTGTGTGTGAGTGAGTGTGTGAGAGTGAGTGTGTGAGAGTGTGTGAGAGTGTGTGTGAGAGTGTGTGAGAGTGAGTGTGTGAGAGTGAGTGTGTGAGAGTGAGTGTGTGAGAGTGAGTGTGTGAGAGTGAGTGTGTGAGAGTGTGTGAGAGTGTGTGAGAGAGTGTGTGTGAGTGTGTGTGAGAGAGAGTGTGTGAGAGTATGTGAGAGTGTGTGAGAGTGTGTGTGAGAGTGTGTGAGAGTGTGTGAGAGTGAGTGTGTGAGAGTGTGTGAGAGAGTGTGTGAGTGTGTGTGAGAGTGAGTGTGTGAGAGTATGTGAGAGTGTGTGAGAGTGTGTGTGAGAGTGTGTGAGAGTGTGAGAGAGTGTGTGAGAGTATGTGAGAGTGTGTGAGAGAGAGTGTGTGAGAGAGAGTGTGTGAGAGAGAGTGTGTGAGAGAGAGTGTGTGAGAGAGAGTGTGTGAGTGTGTGTGAGTGTGTGAGAGTGTGTGAGAGTGTGTGAGAGTGTGTGAGAGTGAGTGTGAGAGTGTGAGAGAGTGTGTGAGAGAGTGTATGTGAGAGTGTGAGAGAGTGTGAGAGAGTGTATGTGAAAGTGTGTGAGAGTGTGAGAGAGTGTATGTGAAAGTGTGTGAGAGTGTGAGAGAGTGTGAGAGAGTGTGAGAGTGTGTGTGAGTGTGTGTGAGTGTGTGTGAGAGTGTGTGTGAGTGTGTGTGAGTGTGTGTGTGAGAGTGTATGAGAGTGTGTGAGAGAGTGTGAGAGAGTGTGAGAGAGTGTATGTGAGAGTGTGTGAGAGAGTATGTGAGAGTGTATGTGAGAGTGTATGTGAGAGTGTGAGAGTGTGTATGTGAGAGTGTGTGAGAGTGTGTGAGAGTATGAGAGAGTATGTGAGAGTGTATGTGAGAGTGTGTGAGAGAGTGTGAGAGTGTGTGTGAGAGTGTGTGAGAGTGTGTGAGAGTGTGTGAGAGTGTGAGAGAGTGTGAGAGAGTGTGAGAGAGTGTGAGAGAGTGTGAGAGAGTGTGAGAGAGTGTGTGAGTGTGAGAGAGTGTGAGAGAGTGTGTGAGAGTGTGTGAGAGTGTGAGAGAGTGTGTGTGTGAGAGTGAGAGAGTGTGTGAGTGTGTGAGTGTGAGAGAGTGTGTGAGTGTGAGAGAGTGTGAGAGAGTGTGAGAGAGTGTATGAGAGTGTGTGAGAGTGTGTGTGTGAGAGTGTGTGTGTGAGAGTGTGAGAGTGTGAGAGAGTGTGAGAGAGTGTATGAGAGTGTGTGAGAGTGTGAGAGAGTGTGAGAGAGTGTGAGAGAGTGTGTGAGTGTGTGAGAGAGTGTGAGAGTGTGTGAGAGTGTGAGTGTGTGAGAGTGTGAGTGTGTGAGAGTGTGTGAGTGTGAGTGTGAGAGTGTGAGAGAGTGTGAGAGAGTGTGTGAGAGTATGTGAGAGTGTGTGAGAGAGAGTGTGTGAGAGAGAGTGTGTGAGAGAGAGTGTGTGAGAGAGAGTGTGTGAGAGAGAGTGTGTGAGAGAGAGTGTGTGAGAGAGAGTGTGTGAGAGAGAGTGTGTGAGAGAGAGTGTGTGAGTGTGTGTGAGTGTGTGAGAGTGTGTGAGAGTGTGTGAGAGTGAGTGTGAGAGTGTGAGAGAGTGTGAGAGTGTGTGTGAGTGTGTGTGTGAGTGTGTGAGAGTGTGTGAGAGAGTGTATGTGAGAGTGTGAGAGAGTGTGAGAGAGTGTATGTGAAAGTGTGTGAGAGTGTGAGAGAGTGTATGTGAGAGTGTGTGAGAGTGTGAGAGAGTGTGAGAGAGTGTGTGTGAGTGTGTGTGAGTGTGTGTGAGAGTGTGTGTGAGTGTGTGTGAGTGTGTGTGTATGAGAGTGTGTGAGAGAGTGTGAGAGAGTGTATGTGAGAGTGTGTGAGAGTGTGTGAGAGTGTGTGAGAGTGTGTGAGAGTGTGTGAGAGTGTGAGAGAGTGTATGTGAGAGTGTGTGTGAGTGTGAGAGAGTGTATGTGAGAGTGTGTGAGAGTGTGTAAGAGTGTGTGAGAGTGTGTGAGTGTGAGAGAGTGTGTGAGAGTGTGTGAGAGTGTGTGAGTGTGTGTGAGAGTATTTGAGAGTGTGTGAGTGTGTGAGAGTGTGAGAGAGTGTATGTGAGAGTGTGAGAGAGTGTATGTGAGAGTGTGTGAGAGTGTGTGAGAGAGTGTGAGAGTGTGTGAGAGTGTGTGAGAGAGTGTATGTGAGAGTGTGAGAGAGTGTATGTGAGAGTGTGTGAGAGTGTGTGTGAGTGTGTGTGAGAGTGTGTGTGAGTGTGTGTGAGAGTGTGTGTGAGAGAGTGTGTGAGAGTGTGAGAGAGTGTGTGAGTGTGTGAGAGTGTGTGAGAGTATGTGAGAGAGTGTGTGCGAGAGTGTGAGAGTGTATGTGAGAGTGTGTGAGAGAGAGTGTGTGAGAGTGTGTGAGAGTGTGAGAGAGTGTATGTGAGAGTGTGTGAGAGTGTGTAAGAGTGTGTGAGAGTGTGTGAGAGTGTGTGAGAGTATGTGAGAGTGTGAAAGTGTGTGAGAGTGTATGTGAGAGTGTGTGAGAGTGTATGTGAGAGTGTGTGAGAGCGTGTGAGAGTGTGTGAGAGTGTGAGAGAGTGTGAGAGAGTGTGAGAGAGTGTGAGAGTGTGTATGTGAGAGTGTGTGAGAGTGTGTGAGAGAGTATGTGAGAGTGTATGTGAGAGTGTATGTGAGAGTGTGAGAGTGTGTATGTGAGAGTGTGTGAGAGTGTGTGAGAGTATGAGAGAGTATGTGAGAGTGTATGTGAGTGTGTGAGAGAGTGTGAGAGTGTGTGTGAGAGTGTGTGAGAGTGTGAGAGAGTGTGAGAGAGTGTGAGAGAGTGTGAGAGTGTGTGAGAGAGTGTGAGAGTGTGTGTGAGAGTGTGTGAGAGTGTGTGAGAGTGTGTGAGAGTGTGTGAGAGTGTGAGAGAGTGTGAGAGAGTGTGAGAGAGTGTGAGAGAGTGTGAGAGAGTGTGAGAGAGTGTGAGAGAGTGTGTGAGTGTGAGAGAGTGTGTGAGAGTGTGTGAGAGTGTGTGAGAGTGTGTGAGAGTGTGAGAGAGTGTGTGTGAGAGTGTGTGTGTGAGAGTGTGAGAGAGTGTGTGAGTGTGTGAGTGTGAGAGAGTGTGAGAGAGTGTATGAGAGTGTGTGAGAGTGTGTGTGTGAGAGTGTGTGTGTGAGAGTGTGAGAGTGTGAGAGAGTGTGAGAGAGTGTATGAGAGTGTGTGAGAGTGTGTGAGAGTGTGAGTGTGTGAGAGTGTGAGAGTGTGTGAGTGTGAGAGAGTGTGAGAGAGTGTGTGAGAGTGTGTGAGAGTGTATGTGAGAGTGTATGTGAGAGTGTATGTGAGAGTGTATGTGAGAGTGTATGTGAGAGTGTATGTGAGAGTGTATGTGAGAGTGTGTGAGAGTGTGTGAGAGTGTGTGAGAGTGTGTGAGAGTGTGTGAGAGTGTGTGAGAGAGTGTGAGAGTGTGTGAGAGTGTGTGAGTGTATGTGAGAGTGTGTGTGAGAGTGTGTGTGAGAGTGTGTGTGAGAGTGTGTGAGAGTGTGTGTGAGAGTGTGTGTGAGAGTGTATGTGAGAGTGTATGTGAGAGTGTATGTGAGAGTGTATGTGAGAGTGTGTGAGAGTGTGAGAGTGTGTGAGAGTGTGTGAGAGTGTGTGAGAGTGTGTGAGAGTGTGTGAGAGTGTATGTGAGAGTGTATGTGAGAGAGTGTGTGAGAGTGTGTGAGAGTGTGTGAGAGTGTGTGAGAGTGTGTGAGAGTGTGTGAGAGTGTGTGAGAGTGTGTGAGAGTGTGTGAGAGTGTGTGAGAGAGTGTGAGAGTGTGTGAGTGTATGTGAGAGTGTATGTGAGAGTGTGTGAGAGTGTATGTGAGAGTGTATGTGAGAGTGTATGTGAGAGTGTGTGAGAGTGTGTGAGAGTGTGTGAGAGTGTGTGAGAGTGTGTGAGAGTGTGTGAGAGAGTGTGAGAGTGTGTGAGTGTATGTGAGAGTGTATGTGAGAGTGTGTGAGAGTGTATGTGAGAGTGTATGTGAGAGTGTATGTGAGAGTGTGTGAGAGTGTATGTGAGAGTGTATGTGAGAGTGTATGTGAGAGTGTATGTGAGAGTGTGTGAGAGTGTATGTGAG